>NW_017671175.1:333934-338026 GCF_001879085.1 Nicotiana attenuata
ACATAACAAGGCACTCAAGGAATCACTGGGCATGACCCGATACGGCGCAAACTAAGACCGAAGCTTCTCTACCACAAGCCAGAACAGTACCTGCACCTCCACCTCTAATACCTTTACCTCCACTTCTCGCATCTCTACCTCCACCTCTAATACCTTTACCTCCACCTCTCGCATCTCTACATCCACCTCTAATACCTTTATCTCCACAAAGCCTCCGAAGACGTAGCTGATCTATCACTGGTCTGTGTTGCCGCTCAGCTAAAGAAGCATACATGACCTCGCCATTCGCGAAAGAACGGAGTAGAAATTCAATCAGCATTTAGAAACCAAACCGCACGACGAGAAAGAACAAATGAGAAATTTTTCCTAACACAATAGCCTCTGGGGAACAAGTACAGACGTCTCCGTACCGACCCCCCAGACTCTACTGAGTTTGTCCGTGAGTTGTGAGACCTATGTAACCTAGTGCTCTGATACCAACTTGTCACGACCCGGATTTCCCACCATCAGAGTCGTGATGGCGCCTACTCGGGGTAGCTAGGCAAGCCAACTTAATTGCCTTTCCATCACTAGCAATTATCTTTAACAGTTTATAACATCAATATAGAACATAAAGTCTAATAAGAACAATAGCGGAAGACTGTCTTAAAATGATGAATTTAAAACGCGGAATAGTCAAAAACAACCTCTACCCAAGATTTGGTGTCACATTACTCACGAACCACTAAGAATAAACTAAATACAAAGGTCTGAAAGAAATATAACAGCTGTCTGTCTCGAAACAAAGAGGCAACAGTCTAAAAGAAAACAATGAGAAGAGACACCGGGCCTGCGGACGCCTGCAAGGCTACCTCAGTCTCGTGAATATGAATCACCTGCTTCCGAACTACTGCTGCTGCTGTTCCTCAAAACCTGGACCTGTGCAAAAATGCACAGAAGTGTAGCATCAGCACAACCGACCCCATGTGTTGGTAAGTGTCTAGCCTAACCCCGGCGAAGTAGTGACGAGGCTAGACTGGACACCACATAAACCTGTGCAGTAGATATACAGCGGAAATCGAATACAAAGCAATTACCAACATGGGGGGAAACATGCTATGGGGAGTTACAATAATAACAATAATCCAGAGTAACAACTAAAGCAACTTAGGTTCACAGTGAACAAGGAATCAATACTCAAATGTAAACACATAGCCTCAATAATTGTTGCGGCGTGCAACCCGCTCCATAATTACCATTGTTGCGGCGTGCAACCCGCTCCACAATATCATTGTTGCGGCGTGCAACCCCACCCATATTGCTTATCATATATCATTGTTGCGGTGCACAACCCGATCCTCATATATTATTATTGCGGCTCGCAACCCGATCCTCAACATCATTGTTGCGGCGCGCAACCCGATCCTCGCCTTTTACTGTTGCGGCGTGCAACCCGATCCTCAATATCATTTAACAGTCCGACTCCCCAAACAACAGTCACAATTAAGGGGCATAAAAATAAGTAAACATTTGACAAACATCTCGGCAAGGGAAAGAATCCAACAAGTTCAACCAGACGTCCCGGCAAGGGAATAATCAACAACGTTTTCTCTTTCTTACTTTTCTTATCTCACGATATCATTGGAGCCAAGGCTCCAAGAAATTTCTTATCTCATATTCCGTCACAAACAACAATATGACGACATCCCAGTAAGGGAACAAAACATCATCTCAAATATTCTAGCAAGGGGATTACTATAACCACATTAGTTCCAACATCTAACTACCACATTAGTTCCAACATCTAACTACCACAGCTATAACCAACCTATTACCACACTTGACCACCTCAGCTATATCTAACCGACTACTACACTTGACCACCTCAGCTATATCTAACCGACTACCACACCCAACCAACCCATCTACAGCTATAGTCATCATATGACACAAGGAAAACATTAACCTGAGCGACCCTAGTATCCGTTAAGAACACAATGCAGAGGAATCACAACCCAACAATAGCCCGCCAAGAGGGCAACATAATTATCTCTCCTCTTTCTCGCTTTTACTTCACAATTCTTTTTCACAACTCAAGCAGATGCTCCAGAGGTTCAATTATTACTTATACTTTCGCAATTCGTTCTACAACTGGAGCCGACGCTCCTCAATGAATTAAGTCATTTCATATACTTTGAATATTCGTATCACAGTTCGAGCCAATGCTCCTAGGAATCAAATTATCATATCACCATTCACATGTTATTCACAATATATGAAAATACTCCAATAAACATGAAATTCACAATAAGTTCATGATAATCACATCATAAGGACTCACGGTCATGCTAGACACCAATGTATAGATACTCGTCACCATGCCTATACATCGTACTCGATCACATTGCAATTAGCAACAAGACTCAACTCCTATTCCCTTAAGCTAGGGTTAAACCAAACACTTACCTCAAAGCCTTGAAATCCACTTAATCCTCAACTATCGCTTTACCTCGTGATTCCACCTCCAATACAGTGATATCTAGGCATAATTAATTCAACAATATCAATAAAGACTCAATGGCAACTTCTCATAGCCTAAATATAAATTTTCAAGCATTTTTCCAAAAATACCAAAATTAGACACCGGGCCCACATGGTCCAAACTCGAGGCTCGGACCAAAACCCGATCACCCATAACCCCACGAGTCCAAATACAAAATTTGTTTTAAGATTCGACCCCAAATTGAGGTTGAATCACCCAAAATTCTCAAAACCCTAACTCTAACCAAAACCCATAATTTCTACCTTGATTTCATGTTTTTAGGGCTAGGAATTCACTAATTAATGAAGGAAATTGAAGGAAACAAGTTGAACAATGCTTACTCAAGAAGTTTTGATGAAAGGAAGCTTCAATGAACGCCTAAGTGCTTGGAGAAGAAAGGGTTTCGTGTGTTTTTATGAAAAATCCCGTGCTACTGTTCTGTTTTTAACTTAAAAATTCGCTGGGCAAAATTGCCCTACGCGATCGCGGAAATAGGGATGCGATCGCGAAGGGTACCACTGACTGGTCATCGCGATCGCGTGGAGGGTTACGCGATCGCGTAGAAGAACTACTGGGGGTCCAAGGATTTGGCTTACGCGATCGCGTGGTTCAAGACGCGATCGCGAAGGAAGACGACTCAGTGCTATGCGATCGCGTGGGGAAGAGCGCGATCGCGAAGAAGGAAATCCCTGTGTAAAAATTGCAGAAAATCTGATATCATCCTAAGTCCAAAACCACCCCGAACACCTCCGAAAACACTCCCGAGCCCTCGGGGCTCCTAACCAATCACACACCCTAACTCAATAACATCTTACGAACTTACTCGAGCGATCAAATCGCCAAAATAACCTCAAAATCATTGGATCAAGCCTCAAAATCATCATTTTCCTTTCAAACATCATAAACTTCAAACTTTAGATATTTAGGTACGAAACACGTCAAACGACGTCCGATTTCGACCAAACTTCACAGAAAATGCTTAAACAATATATAAGACTTGTGCCGGGTATCGGAACCAAAATACGAGCCTGATACCACAGTCTTTTAATCAATTTTCATTTCCATTTTCCTTAATAATTTCAGAAAAACAATTTCACAAAAAAATTCATTTCTCGGGCTCTAGACCTCGGAATTCGACTCCGGGCACATGCCCGAGTCCCATATTTTTCTACGGACCTTCCAGGACCGTCCAATCTCGGGTCCGGGTCCGTTTACCAAAAATATTGACCAAAGTCAACTATAATCATATTAATGTCAAAATTCTTCAAAGTTTTCACAGAATTCACATATTTCAACATAAAAGCTTTCCGACTATGCGCCCGGACTGCGCACGCAAATCGAGGCAAGTAAAAATGAGGTTTTCAAGGCCTCGAAAGCACGGAACGGATGAGGAAACAGGTGATGACCCTTTGGGTCGTCACATCCCAGTTGAACCTGGTTCATCTCTGAAAACACCCATCAACAGCAAGGTTAGGACTTTGGTTCAGGAATGTGGAACTAAGGATGCTGAGATTGCTAGGCTCAAGGCTCATGTGGCTGAATTGGAGATTGAGAGGGATGGCCTTAGAACT
>NW_017671175.1:339574-341238 GCF_001879085.1 Nicotiana attenuata
ATCTAAAGCAAGCGGTCTCTGGCTGACCGGGATATAAGCAAGACTACCCATGCTGGCGGACTTCCTACTCAATGCATCGGCCACCACATTGGCCTACCCCGGGTGATATAAGATAGTAACATCATAATCTTTCAACAACTCTAGCCATCTCCTCTGCCTCACATTCAACTCCTTCTGCTTGAACAGATACTGCAGGCTCTTGTGATCCGTGTACACCTCACAAGTCAGACCATATAGATAATGCCTCCAAATCTTCAAATGAACAACCGCTGCCAACTCTAGATCATGAACCGCATAGTTTTTCTCGTGGATCTTCAACTGTCTCGAAGCATAAGCAATAACCTTGCCATCCTGCATCAATACTGCTCCAAGCCCAATACGGGAAGAATCACAATAGATTATGTAAGGCCCTGAACCCGTGGGCAAAACCAACACCGGTGCCGTGGTCAGAGCTGTCTTGAGCTTCTGAAAGCTCGCCTCATACTCATCTCACCACCTGAACTGGGCACCCTTCTGGGTCAATCTGGTCATCGGGGCTGCAATAGATGAGAATCCCTCCATGAACCGTCTGTAGTAGCCTGCCAACCCCAAGAAACTCCGAATCTCTGTAGCTGATGCTGGTCTAGGCCAGTTCTTGACTGCCTCTATCTTCTTTGGGTCCACCTGAATACCCTCAGCTGATACAACGTGACCCAGGAATGCAACTGAACTCAGCCAGAACTCACACTTGGAGAACTTGCCATATAACTGACTATCCCTCAGAGTCTGAAGAAGCACTCTAAGGTGCTGCTCGTGCTCCTCCTGGCTGCAGGAGTACACCAAAATATCATCAATAAAGACTATCACGAACATGTCCAAATATGGCATGAACCCTCGGTTCATCAACTCTATAAATGCTGCTGGGGCATTGGTCAATCCAAATGACATAACCAGGAACTCGTAATGCCCATACCGAGTGCGGAAGGCTGTCTTAGGGACATCGGATGCCCAAATCCTCAACTGATGGTAGCCAGATCGCAAGTCAATCTTGGAGAATACCCTGGCACCCTGAAGTTGGTCGAACAAATCATCAATCCTCGGCAGTGGGTACTTATTCTTGACCGTTACCTTGTTCAATTGCAGGTAATCAATACATATCCTCATTGACCCATCCTTCTTCTTGACAAATAACACCGGCACACCCCAATGAGACACACTGTGTCTAATGAAACCCTTCTCCAGCAAATCCTACAATTGCTCTTTTAACTCCTTCAACTCCGGCGGGGCCATTCTGGCAAAGCCAAAGTCACGGTCTTGGGCGTGACAATCTAAGATGGCATGATACAGGGATAACCAATGCATCCCCAATATGAGATCGAATTCCACTATATCTGAAAGCAGTAAATCAACACGGGTCTCAAAACCGCCAATAACCATTATACGTGAACAATGGACGCAATCCACCACAATAAAATCACTCACCGGCGTAGACACATAAACAAGGCACTCAAGGAATCACTGGGCATGACCCGATACGGCGCAAACTAAGACCGAAGCTTCTCTACCACAAGCCAGAACAGTACCTGCACCTCCACCTCTAATACCTTTACCTCCACTTCTCGCATCTCTACCTCCACCTCTAATACCTTTACCTCCACCTCTCGCATCTCTACATCCACCTCTAA
>NW_017671175.1:341255-342955 GCF_001879085.1 Nicotiana attenuata
TCCCTGTCGGGTGGCGATACCCGGCAGGTCTGAAGAAGACATCGGAAAACTCCCGGACAGTAGGCACAGAGTCTATGGATGGGACCTCAGCATTGGAATCACGAATATGGGCCAAATAGGCCAGGCACCCCTTCTCGACCGTACGTCGAGCCTTCACATACGATATGACACTACGGGTAGAATGACTTGGAGTCCCTCTCCACTCTAAGCGAGGCATACCCGGTAAAGCTAAAGTCACAGTCTTGGCATGGCAGTCCAAGATGGCGTGATAGGGTGATAGCCAATCCATACCCAGAATGATATCAAAGTCCACCATATCTAAGAGTAATAAGTCTACACGGGTCTCAAGACCCTCAATCACTATGACACACGAACGATGGACTCGGTCGACCACGATAGAGTCACCCACCGGTGTAGACACATATACAGGAATACCCAAAGCATCACTAGGCATAACCAAGCATGGTGCGAAATAAGAGGAAACATATGAATACGTAGACCCTGGATCAAATAGTACCGAAGCACCTCGATCACAAACCAGAACCGTACCTGTGATCACCGCATCTGAGGCCTCTGCCTCTGGTCTAGCCTGGAGAGCATAGCAACGGGGCTGGGCCCCACCACCCTGAGCTGTATCCCTAGGTCGATCTGCTGCTAGCTGACCTCCGCCCCTGGCGGTCTGAGCTCCACCTCTATGGCCTCTACCTCTACCTCCACCTCTATGACCTCTGCCTCCACCCCTGGCTGGCTGTGGGGCATCTGGTGCCTGAATCATAGGACGGGGACCCTGCTGCTGAGAATGGGTACCCCTCAATCTCGGGCAAGCTCTCCTGATGTGACCATACTCACCGCACTCATAACATCCCTCCGAACGCTGTGGTCGGCCCTGGCGACCCGAACGACCTCCACGAAAACTCTGAAGTGCTGGTGCACTGATAGGAGTTGGCGGTGCACTGAGTGACTGCTGATCTGAATAATGCCCACGGGAACCATGATCACCTGGGGCACCCTGAGAAACCTGGAGGGCTGACTGGAAAGTCCTGGAAGGCTGACCCCTATCATAAGAATCCCTGCCCCCAGATGAGGCACCACTGAACCGACCTGTGTGACGGGGCCTCTTGTCTGTTCTATGACCACCCCCCTGTGGCAGAACCATCTCGATCCTCCGGGGCACATTGGCCGCCTCCTGAAAAGTAATATCACTCCCCGCCTCTCTGGCCATCTGAAGACGAATAGGCTAGATCAAACCATCAATAAATCTCCTCACCCTCTCCCTCTCAGTGGGGAGTATGACGAGGGCATGGCGAGCTAGATCGATAAACCGGGTCTCATACTGAGTGACCGTCATAGACCCCTGCTGGAGGCGCTCAAACTGCCTCCGATAAGCATCCCTCTGAGTAACGGGGAGAAACTTCTCCAGGAACAACTCTGAAAACTGATCCCAGGTCAAGGACGGCGACCCTGCTGGTCTGGCTAAACAGAAATCCCTCCACCAAGTCTTGGCGGATCCAGATAGACGAAAAGCCGCAAAATCAACTCCATTGGACTCCACAATGCCCATGTTCCGAAGAACCTCGTGGCAGCTATATAAGAAATCCTGGGGGTCCTCAGAAGAAGCTCCGCTGAATGTAGCAGTGAAGAGCTTGGTGAACCTGTCCAGCCTCCACAAAGCATCTGCGGACATAGCCGCTCCATCACCG
>NW_017671176.1:0-3005 GCF_001879085.1 Nicotiana attenuata
GGCTGACACATCTTTGGAGGATGTCTTCATTAAGGTGGCAACTGAGGCACAATAAATCAACACTAAATTTCAATCCAAAGAAATAAAAGAAATGCTGAAGTGAGGTGATGTCCCTGCTACTACAGCTTTGGCGAGGATTTACAAGGCTGTGAATTCAGCTTTGCAAACTAATAGTAAGCTGAATGGGTGTGGAGATCAAGCTAATACACTCAGCAAGTCAGTAGGGGTGCAGCAACAGATTGAATCTAATGAGCAGGCTGATCTTCAGCAAGAAAAAGCAGAAGAATCTGGGGCTCTGAATATCGGGCAAGTCATTCCTAAGACCACTGGAGTGTTGGATATGAAAGCTGGCCAAGTTACTACTGATACGCACAAAGAACCAGGCTCACAGGTTGTTAAACACCCAACAGATCAAGCTTGGGCAGTGGTAAATAAATCACCAACCAAAAATAATTCTACAGGTCTTAAAATCAGATTTTAGCAGCTAAGAACATTAGGCGTGTGTTTGGTATGAAGGTTAATGAGCATGATTGTGCAATGAAGAAAACTGGGAAGGATTTGCAACAGGTGGATGATGAGGCAAGATCAATAACTGGAAAAACCAGCTTTACAGGTTCTGAAAAGCAGCAGAAAAATTCAAATGACATAGGTGCTCGACTTGAGATCGTAACTGTTGATGATCACTGGTGAGGCAAGTCAAGTACCTACTGCAGCTACACCAATTCTCCATATTTCCAATCCGGGAGTAGCTAAAATCAGAGTTATATAGGCTTGTTAAAAAAGAGTTTAACAGTGAATAATTTTTTAAATGCCGTTAAGATACCTATAAAAAGAGCTCTTATATAGGAAGCTCCAAGAAATTCTCTTTATTTTCTTCTTAACGTTCTTTTCTCCTGAAAACAGTAAGATTGCTAAAGTTCAAGAAATTTTCATCCATATTTTTAATGAACATAAAAGTTAGGCAGTGACGGCAATGTTTAAAATGAAGAAAAGAAAGGACAATTAATGTTTTAGTATGCTTCAAAAACACTCAATTATGAAAAGGAATATGCATGTTACCAAATTCATTGTTAGAGCTAACATTTCCAATTTCCAACTCCAGCAATCATTCTACAATCTGTCCCTATCTTTCAGAACATCCCTTGGAACATCCCTTCTCACTACCCTATTCAACGTGCAGCCTAAGGGACTCTTCTTCTATTTCAGCAACAGGTTAGAACTTATGCTGTGATATGATATACATATGTTGACTATAAATCACTGCATAAAGGTAAATTATTTCTATATATGAAAAGCGGTCATTTTGTTTTACACGGCTTAAAAAGGAAATATGTTCACATAAATTGAAACGGAGGGAGTAGTATATTAGTATGAAATGTTGAAGCAACTGAAACTCCTTTTACATTAATTTTTATAGAACAGCAACATGCCTTGTTCTAGGAGGGAATGCAAAGTTCATTCAAGAACTGATACAGTAGTGGACATTATCATAGATACATCAGATGGGGCATCAGAGACCATTTACACTTCAACTGAAGCCATGAAAGAGATGAATAATGGCTTATAAGGGAGTTGCTAGTTGTGGACATTATCTTGATAAGTTGATGATGCAAAGTTTGATGAGTTGCTAGTTGTGCGTAGAATTTTATTGAGGCAACTTTTCACCTAGATGAAGGAAACGGGAGAACGTAGACATACAATCTAAACTTTCTGTTATTTTGACGAATGATAGAATGATACATGAATTACTTGATATCCTATTTAAGAAAACATGTTTGCATAGTTCATTAATTGCAGTATACATGGTGCACAATACTCAAAAGATTTTTTGTTACCTCTAATTGCTAGTTGTCAAACAGAAATTATATTTTCTTTTAATTATGTAATCCGACTACACTACAATGAGGAAATAATCTTCCACTCACACTTAACTTTTAAACAACAGAAGTAACATTAGCATGGACTGAAACCAAATCTCTCCAATAAAAAAGGATGTTTAGCGACTCAGAACTGGAGCTAATAAAGAAAAAATCAATAGTCCCTACACCTTGAAGAACAATTATAAAGGCTTCATCTTGAAGAGTAGAATGTTTAACCCCCAATTGGTAACAGAATTAAAAAAAAATACAACAGATGAGACGAATAAAAACGCATCAATAACTTATATATTGTTATATACCAGAAGCGGAAGTCCAACTTACCTAGACAAAACCGTTAGAAATAACAGCAGTAATTTTTTCTGTCAACAATTCAAATTCGTTTTAGGTTCTGAGAGACACTGGTGCCGTAATTCAAATAGCAGGATCATAAGTTTAAATACTACAATATAATCACGTTTTGTGTCCAAGTGACCTCTTATGGGGCTTGACATCAAATATGCATTGAGAATACAGGAAGATGCAAACAAAAAGCTCCCTAATAAAGTCGAGTAGCAGCAGCCATAATTGCTGAGGCTTGGGTACCAGTAGTCAGATAAAAGTGGATTTTGTGCATGGTGTACTTAATGGAGTCAGTTATTGCATAAATGTGCTACTCATGTAGGAAAGAATTCAATTAATAGGAGTATTATTCTTTTATTGACAATATCCAACAATGGACACAAAAAATAAAACCAATGTACAAGTGCCAAAATTAATTATGTAAACTTATTTTGGGTTCAATATTAAATAAAACATGTCTATCGTAAACTCAATACCTGGATAAAATATTGGAGGATTAGATTGTTATTGACACCAATACAATGATCTGACTCACAAATTAGCAAGCAGATAAACAACACAAACTGCCTACTATTTAGATTGCTCAATCACACATCACATTTATCCATGTATAGCATCATACAACAGATCAATGACTCGTGTTCTCAACATTGTTCAACTAAAAGCATCAACCCTATTAGAGTAGATTAATTGCTCTTTTCCATGAAAAGGCATCTAAAGGAACATTAACCCCTAGCTTGTAACTTTGTTATCTCTAAATCCCAGCAAGCAATCTGATCACTAACA
>NW_017671176.1:4933-84099 GCF_001879085.1 Nicotiana attenuata
ACATTGGCCTTACCCGGGTGATACAAGATAGTAACATCATAATCTTTCAACAACTCCAACCACCTCCTCTGCCTCACATTCAACTCCTTCTGCTTGAACAGGTACTGAAGGCTCTTGTGATCCGTGTACACCTCACACGTCACGCCATATAGATAATGCCTCCAAATCTTCAAAGCATGAACAATAGCTGCCAACTCTAGATCATGAACCGGATAATTCTTCTCGTGGATCTTCAACCGTCTCGAAGCATAGGCAATGACTTTGCCATCCTGCATCAATACTGCACCAAGTTTAACACGGGATGCATCACAATAGACTGTGTAAGGCCCTGAACCCGTGGGCAAAACCAATACCGATGCCGTAGTCAGAGCTGTCTTGAGCTTCTGAAAGCTCGCCCCACACTTATCTGACCATCTGAACTGGGCACCCTTCTCGGTCAATCTGGTCATCGGGGCTGCAATAGACAAAAATCCCTCCACGAACCGACGGTAATAACCTGCGAACCCCAAGAAACTCTGAATCTCGATCACTGAAGCTGGTCGAGGCCAATTCTTGACTGCCTCAATCTTCTTCGGGTCCACCTGAATACCCTCTACTGACAATATGACCCAGAAATGCAATCGAACTCAACCAGAACTCGCACTTCGAAAACTTAGCATATAACTGACTATCCTTCAGAGTCTGGAGAACCACTCTGAGGTGTTGCTCGTGCTCTTCCTGGCTGCGGGAGTACACCAGAATATCATCAATAAAGACTATCACGAATAAGTCTAGATATGGCCTGAACACTCGGTTCATCAACTCCATAAATGTTGCTGGGGCATTGGTCAACCCAAATGACATGACTAAAAACTCATAGTGCCCATACCGAGTGTGGAATTCAGTCTTAGGGACATCAGCCGCCCTAATCCTCAGCTGATGGTAGCCAGATCTCAAGTCTATCTTTGAAAACACCTTTGCTCCCTGAAGTTGGTCAAACAAATCATCAATCCTCGGCAGTGGGTACTTGTTCTTTATCGTCACTTTGTTCAATTGCCGGTAATCAATACACATCCGCATCGAACCATCCTTCTTCTTCACGAATAACACCGGCGCACCCCAAGGAGAAACACTAGGCCTGATAAAACCCTTCTCTAGTAAATCCTGCAACTGGTCCTTTAACTTCTTTAACTCTGGCGGGGCCATGCGATACGACGGAATAGAAATGGGCTGCGTGCCGGGAGCCAGATCAATACAGAAATCAATATCCCTGTCGGGCGGCATACCCGGCAGGTCTGAAGGGAAAACCTCGGGGAACTCTCGAACAATAGGAACAGAGTCAATAGAAGGAACCTCTGCGCTGGAGTCGCGAACATACGCCAGATAAGCTAAACACCCCTTCTCGACCATGCGTCGAGCCTTAACATATGAAATAACACTACGGGTGGTATGACCTGGGGTCCCTCTCCACTTTAGTCGGGGCAATTCTGGCAAAGCCAAGGTCACAGTCTTTGCGTGACAATCTAAGATAGCATGATACGGGGATAACCAGTCCATCCCCAATATGACGTCGAAATCCACCATATCTAAAAGCAATAAATCAACACGGGTCTCAAGACCCTCAAACACAACCACACAGGAACGATGCACCCAGTCGACTACTATAGAGTCACCCACGGTGTAGATACATAAACATGATTGTCCAAAGCATAACTAGACATAGCCAGGTAGGGTGCAAAATAAGACGACACATACGAATATGTCGACCCAGGGTCAAATAGCACTGACGCATCTCTATCACAAACCAGAATAGTACCTGTAATAATGGCATCTGACGACTCGGCCTCTGGTCTGGCTGGCAAAGCATAAAATCGGGGCTCAGCCCTACCTCCCTGAACCATGTCTCTGGGACGATCGGCACCGGGTGACCCCTACCTCTGGCGGTCCAGCCTCCACCTCTACGGTCTCGACCTCTACCTCTATGATCCCTACCCCCTCCCCTGGCTGGCTGGGCAGGCTGTGGGTCAACCTGGTGCCTGAATCATGGGGCGAGGACCCTGCTGCTGCGACTGTGTACCCCTCAATCTCGGGCAAGCTCTCCTGATGTGACCATACTCACCACACTCATAACATCCCTCCGTACGATGAGACTTGCCCTGACGACCCGAATGACCTCCACGAAAACTCTGAAGAGGCTATGCACTGATGGGAGCTGGCGGTGCACTGAGTGACTGCTGATCGGAATAATTCCCACGAAAACCACGATCACCTGGGGCACCCTGCGAAACCTGTAGGGCTGACTGAAAGGGCCTGGAAGGCTGACCCTTATCATAAGAATCCTTGCCTCCAGATGAGGCACCACTGAATCGACCTGAGTGACGGGGTCTCTTGTCTGCACTATGACCACCCCCCTATGGCAGAACCATCTCGATCCTCCGGGCCACATTGGCCGCCTCCTGAAAAGTAATGTCACTACCAGCCTCTCTGGCTATCTGAAGACGAATAGGCTGGATCAAACCATCAATAAATCTCCTCACCCTCTCCCTCTCAGTGGGGAGTATGACGAGGGCATGGCGAGCTAGATCGATAAACCGGGTCTCATACTGAGTGACCGTCATAGACCCCTGCTGGAGACGCTCAAACTGTCTCCGGTAAGCATCCCTCTGAGTAACGAGAAGAAACTTTTCTAGAAACAACTCTGAAAACTAATCCCAAGTCAAAGGCGGCGGCCCTGCTGGTCTGGCTAAACAGTAATCCCTCCACCAAGTCTTGGCGGATCCAGATAGACGAAAAGCCGCAAAATCAACTCCATTAGACTCCACAATGCCCATGTTCCGAAGAACCTCGTTGCAGCTATATAAGAAATCCTGGGGGTCCTCAGAAGAAGCTCCGCTGAATGTAGCAGTGAAGAGCTTGGTGAACCTGTCCAGCCTCTACAAAGCATCTGCGTCCATCACCGGCCTGTGCAACTACCCCCGGCTGAACTGCCGCAGCTGGCTGAACCGGTGGAATCTGAGTCTAGGGAGCTACCTGCTCCGGAGTACGTGCAGCAAGAGTCTGGGCTCCTCCTCCAGCCTGGGAAGTGGATGGTGCTACAGGAAGCAATCCTGCTCGGGTGAAACTCTCCATGAGGCCAACCAACCGGACCAAGGCGTCCTGAAGAACTGGGGTAGCAATAAACCCCTCTGGGACCTGAGCTGGGCCCGCCGGAACTGTCTGGGCTGGGGCCGGAACCTCCTCGCCAAGGTCAACCTGATGCTCCGCCACTGGTGTTGCTACTGGTGGCTGGGCTCTGCCCCTACCTCGGCCCCTAGCATGGCCACGTCCCCTGCCCCTAGCGGGAGCTGCCTGGGGCTCGGACTGCTGATCGGTGGATGAGGAAGCGCGTGTTCTCGCCATCTGCGAAAGAATAGAGTAGAAATTCAATCAGCATTGAGAAACCAAATTGCACGACAAGAAAGAACAAATGAGAGATTTTTCCTAACTCAGTAGCCCCTGGAGAGCGAGTACAGACGTCTTCGTACCGACCCCTCAGACTCTACTAAGTTTGTCCGTGAGTTGTGAGACCTATGTAACCTAGTTCTCTGATACCAACTTGTCACGACCCGGATTTCCCACCATCCGGATCGTGATGGCGCCTACTCGTGGTAGCTAGGCAAGCCAACTTATTTACCTTTTCATCACTGAACAATTATTTTAACAATTTATAGCATCAATATAAAACATGAATTTACTAAGAATAATAGCGGAAGTCTGATTTATAAATCTGAATTAAAACGCGGAACCGTTAATAATAGCTTCTACCCAAGATCTGGTGTCACATCACTCACGAACCACTAAGAATATACTAAATACAAAGGTCTGAAAGAAACATAGAAGCTGTCTGTCTCGAGACAAGGAGGCAACAATCTAAAAGAGAACATAAAGAAGAGACGCCGGGCCTGCGGACGCCTGCAAGGCTACCTCGCTCTCGTGATAATGAAAGCCTGCTCCCGTACTAATGATGCTGCTGCTCCTCAGAACCTGGACCTGTGCAAAAATGCACAGAAGCGTAGCATCAGCACAACTGACCCCATGTGATGGTAACTGTCTAGCCTAACCCCGGCGAAGTAGTGACGAGGCTAGACCGGACACCACATAAACCTGTGCAGTTATAAATACACAACGGAAACAAAATACAAACAACTAGCAATATGGGAGGGGGAAACATGCTGTGGGGAGATAACAATAGTAACAGTAATTCCGAGTAACAAACTAAAGCAGCTTAGATTAACAATGAACAAGGAAAACAATACTCAATATAAACACATGGTATCAATAACTATTGCGACGTGCAACCCGATCCACAATTTACCATTGTTGCGGCGTGCAACCCGATCCACAAATACCACTGTTGAGGCGTGCAACCCGATCCACAAATACCACTGTTGCGGCGTGCAACCCGACCCACATCATTTATCATGTATCATTGTTGCGGCGCGCAACCCGATCCTCATATATTATTGTTGCAGCGTGCAACTCGATCCTCAATATCTTTGTTGCGGCGCTCAACCCGATCCACATCATTTAACAGTCTGACTCCCCAAACAACAGTCACGATTAAGAGGCATAAAAAAAATAAGCAAATATTTGACAAAAATCCCGGCAAGGGAAAGAAACCAACAAGTTCAACCAAACGTCCCGGCAAGGGAATAATCAACAACGCTTTCTCTTTCTTACTTTTCTTATCTTATAATCCACTCTACCATCTTGAGCCAACGCTCCACAGATTCAAGTCATTTCATATACTTTCAATATTCGTATCATAATTCGAGCCAATGCTCCTAGGATCAAATGATCATATCACCGTTCACATGTTATTCACAACATATAGAAATCCTCCAATAAACACGGAGTTCACAACCAAGCCATGATAATCACATTATAAGGACTCGCGGTCATGCTAGACACCAATGTATAGATACTCGTCACCATGCCTATACATCGTACTCGATCACATAGCAATTAGCAACAAGACTCGTTTCTATTGCACCAATAACATGGCTGAGTACGAAGCATGTATCCTGGGATTGAGATTGGCTATAGACATGGGTGTCCAGGAAATCTTGGTCATGGGTGACTCGGATCTTCTTGTACACCAGATTCAGGGAGAGTGGGAAACACGAGATTTGAAGCTCATACCATACCGGCAGTGTTTGCATGAACTTCGTCAACGGTTTCAATTAATAGATTTCAAAAACATTCCAAGGATGCACAATGAGGTTGCCGACGCTTTGGCCACTTTAGCGTCAATGTTGCATCATCCGGACAAGGCTTACGTGGATCCGTTACAGATTCAGGTTCGAGATCAGCATGCCTATTGTAATGTGGTGGAGGAAGAGTTTGATGGTGAGCCATGGTTCCATGATATAAAAGAATATCTCCGGATGGGAGTATACCCGACACAAGCTACAGGGGATCAAAAGAGAGCAATTCGACGCTTGTCAAGCGGGTTTTTCTTCAGTGGAGGAGTATTGTACAAGAGAACTGCAGATCTTGGGTTATTGAGATGCATAGATGCCAAACAGGCTACAGCTATCATGGCCGAGGGACATGCGGGAGTTTGTGGACCTCATGTGAGTGGATATATATTGGCAAAGAAGATCCTCCGAGCAGGTTATTATTGGCTTACTATGGAACGGGATTGCATCAGTTTTGTGCGCAAATGTCATCAATGTCAAATACACGGAGATTTGATTCATTCTCCACCATCTGAATTGCATACAATGTCAGCACCATGGCCGTTCGTTGCCTGGGGAATGGATGTTATTGGTCCGATTGAGCCAGCAGCCTCAAATGGGCATAGATTCATTTTGGTAGCTATTGATTATTTCACTAAATGGGTGGAGTCAAAAACCTTCAAATCCGTGGCTAAGAAGGCAGTTGTCGATTTCGTACATTCAAATATCATATGCCGGTTTGGGATCCCGAAGGTAATCATCACAGATAATGGTGCCAATCTCAATAGTCATTTGATGGCCGAGACATGTCAGCAGTTTAAGATCATGCACCGCAATTCCACTCCATATCGTCCTAAGGCAAATGGGGCAGTCGAAGCAGCTAACAAGAATATCAAGAAAATACTTCGGAAAATGGTAGAAGGGTCAAGGCAATGGCATGAAAAGTTACCTTTTGCCTTGTTAGGCTATCGCACTACTGTCCGCACTTCAGTAGGAGCGACTCCCTACTCATTGGTGTATGGAACCGAGGCAGTAATACCCGCAGAGCTTGAAATCCCGTCCCTCCGAATCATCGCAGAGGCAGAGATTGATGATGATGAATGGGTTAAAGCCCGCCTGGAACAACTAAGTTTGATTGATGAGAAGCGACTGGCAGCAGTGTGTCACGGTCAATTGTACCAACGAAGAATGGCAAGAGCATATAACAAGAAAGTGCGTCCGCGGAAGTTCGAAGTAGGACAGTTGGTGCTGAGACGTATCCTACCTCAATGGGCTGAGGCAAAAGGAAAGTTCGCCCCAAACTGGCAGGGGCCGTTTGTTGTAACTAGAGTTTTGTCCAATGGCGCTTTATATCTAACGGACGTGGAAGGAAAANGCCAAAATAACATCAAAATCATTGAATCAAGCCCCAAATTCATCATTTTTCATTATAACTTCATAAACTTCAAACTTTAGATATTTAGGTCCGAAACACGTCAAATGACGTCCGATTTCGACCAAACATTACAAAAAGCGCTTAACACATATTTAAGACTTGTACCGGGCGTCGGAACCATAATACGAGCCCGATACCATAGTCTTTTAATCAATTTTCATTTCCTTTTTCCTTAATAATTTCAGAAAAACAATTTCACAGAAAAATTCTTTCCTCGGGCTCTAGACCTCGGAATTCGACTCCGGGCACATGCCCGAGTCCTATATTTTTCTACGGACCTTTCGGGACCGTCCAATCTCGGGTCCGGGTCCGTTTACCCAAAATATTGACCAAAGTCAACTTTAATCATATTAATATCAAAATTCATCATTTTTCACACATAATTCATATTTAAGCCTTCCGGCTACACGCCCGGACTGCGCATGCAAATCGAGGCAAGTAAAAATGATGTTTTCAAGACCTCGGAAGCACGGAGTGGATGAGGAAATAGGTGATGACCCTTTGGGTCGTCACAAGGATACGCCGGAGCAAGGCCGGCAATGGCCGTGAAAACTCGAGTAGGCACAGGTCTGGATGAAGGCCTTCGAGGTCTGGCCTTTATTCCTCAAATATCGAGCACACAGGAGTAATGGGGAATGAGTATAAGGTTACCATGGCCGGAGGAACCATGATTTCCGGTGGGTCTTGAGGTCGGAGATGGTGACAGAGGCTAGGGTTTCGAGAGAGTTCGAGAGAGGAAAGGAATTAAGGGGCGGCTGATAGAGTGAATTGAGTTAGGGTTAGGGGTTTGGGTGAATGAAAAATGGTAAGGGGAAATCGTGGCCGTTGATCAGATTGATCAACGGCCTGGATTAAAAGGGATTTGGGTCGGGTGGTTCTAAATGGGTTAAGGGTTGGGTTAAATGGAATTAGGCTGGTCCGAAATTGGTTTAAAATTTGGTAAATTAGGGGGTTAATTTGGCTATAATTGAAATGCAAATGAGGCCATAATTTAAATAGCCAGTTTTCCCTTTTAATTTATAAAAATAGTAAAAAAAGATTTCGAAACAAATTAAAAGTACTGGATCAGTTAATTAATACAAATATTAATTTAAAAATATCGGAACCAGTTTCATAATTATAAAATGCTGTTAATTCTGAAAACAGGCTAAAATTGCAATTGTATGCAATTTGGCTTTTAAAATACCAAATAAATTTGTAAAAATGTATAAAAAATACCCTAGCTACATTTTGGTATAAATATGAGAATAAAAATAAGTTATTTACCAAAAAAAATAATTTTGGAAATAATTATTGGTTTTTGTACTGCTAAAATAGGCAAAAAAAATCCTTTAAAAATTAGGAGAAATACTAAAACACTTGGCATACTTGTATATGCATACCTATGCTATTTCGAAAGTATTTTGCATATAGAAAATATATGGGAAAAATTGGGTATCAACAGGGTTTTGGTTCGAACCTCGGGTTTTGACCAAGCGGGCCCGGGGTTGATTTTTTTTACTTTTGGGGGAAATTGATAGAAAACCTATCATTTAGCATTGGGATTGAATTCTTTAGCATTTATTGATTTTGTTAAATAAATTTGGGTTATTTACAAGTAAATTGGAGGCGAATTCTAAAGGAAAAGTGGTGTTTGAGGCTGGAATTGGCCGTGGAAGTTCGAGGTATGTGTTTGGTCTAACCTTAGATTGAGGGAATAGGTGTTGTGCCTTATTTGCTATGTGTTAGTGTAGTGTCCGACGTATAGTTATGGTGACGAGTATCTATACGTTGGTGTCAAGCATGCCCGTGGGTCTTAAATTGTGATCGTTGTGTTTCCTAATAAGTACTACGTATGCCTAAGTTGGTGATTATCCATGTTAAGTAAGATTTATGATTTTCTTCTTGGTATTTGGTTATTGTTGAGCATTGGCTCTAGTTGAGGTGCAATTGTGAAGTTGATTATTGGTACAAGTTTGGTTATAGCTGATTCCTTTGCCGGAGCGTATTTATACTTATTGTTGATTCCTTTGCAGGGACATTGTTGTCATTGTTGTTTCTATTGTTTGGGTGAGGAAAGAGTGATAAAGCACGAAGGTTGATGCCGTGTACATTCATACTTATGCATATGGTTAGGAAAGAGTGATAAAGCACGAAGGGTGATGTCGTGCACATTTACATTAACATTGACGCATATGGCGAGGAAAGAGTGATAAAGCGCGAAGGGTCATGTCGTGCACTTGTTGCCGGTTTGTTAAGATTTCTTGCTGTTTTCGGTTCAAATACCTTAATTGTCTTATTCCACTATTACTGTCATTCTTTATGTTAGTATTTCCCCCATAGCATGTTACCCCTCCCCCGTTACTTTTTAATTACTTTTATTACTGTTATTATGCTAGATACAGTGTAACTATAGGTTAATTATTTGTTGTGTCCTAGCCTCGTCACTACTTCGCCGAGGTTAGGCTCGACACTTACCAGCACATGGGGTCGGTTGTGCTGATACTACACTCTGCACTCTTTTGTGCAGATTCTGGTACTGGAACATTCGGACCATAGCTAGGGGTTGCTACCTTCAGTCCATCGGAGACCTGAGGTAGTCCTGCAGGCGTCCGCAGGCCTTGGCGTCCCCTTCCTATCTACTTTCTTTCCGTTCTTTTCTATTTCGGAGACAGACATGTATTTATTTTGTTCGAACCCTGTTTGTATAATTCTTAGATAGTCAGTGAGATTGTGACTCCAGTTCCGGGTGGTTTATGTTTATGGATTGGTATTGGTATTAGCTAAGCTGTTTAATTTCGTTCTTCCACTTTGTTATTTCCGATGTTTATAATATGTTAACTTGCGCTTGTTAAGAGTTCAAAAGTAAAAAGGGTAAATTAATCGGAATAGTTGGCTTGCCTAGCTTTACTAGTAGGCGCCATCACGACTCCCGAGGGTGGGAAATCCGGGTCGTGACAAGTTGGTATTAGAGCTCTAGGTTGCTCAGGTCTCACAATCCACGGACAAGCTTGGTAGAGTCTGAGGTATCGGTACGGAGACGTATGTGCTTATCCCAGAGGCTACAGAGTTAGGAACAGTTTCACTTCTATTCTTCTTTATCGTGGGATTTGGTGTCTCAATGCTAATTGAACTTCTACTCTGTTCTTTCACAGATGGCAAGAATACGTGCTTCTTCATCCGTTGACCAACAGCCCGAGCCCCCAGCAGCAGCTCCCACAAGGGGCAGAGGATGAGGCCGAGGCTGTGCTAGGGGCCGAGGCAGGGGCACAGCTCAGCCCAGAGCAACAGCACCAGCGGTGGAGCCTCAGGTTGAGTTTGATGATGAGGTTCCAGCCCAGACAGTTGCGGTGGGCCTAGCTTAAGTCCCAGAGGGGTTTATTGCTACCCCACTAATCTAGGATGCTTTGGTCCGTCTAGTGGGCCTTATGGAGAGTGTCACTTATGCAGGCTTACTTCCTGTAGCACCAGCCGTCTCTCAGGCTGGAGGAGGAGAACAGACTCCCGCTACCCGCACTCTGGAGGAGATGGCTCCCTAGTTCCAGACTCCAACAGCTCTGCCATTTGGAGCAGTTCAGCCGGGTGTAGTAGCTTAGACCGGTGATGGAGCAGCTATGTCCGCCAATGCTTTGTAGAGGTTGGACAGGTTCACCAAGTTGTTCACTACTACTTATAGTGGTACATCTTCAGAGGATCCCCAGGATTACTTAGACAACTGTCATGAGATTCTTCGGAACATGGGGATAGTGGAGACCAATGGGGTCGACTTTGCTGCTTTTCGTTTGTCAGGTTCCGCCAAGAAATGGTGGAGAGATTATTATTTGTCAGGTTCTGCCATGAAATGGTGGGACAAGTTCACCCAGCTATTTCTCGAGAAGTTTTTTCCCTTCACGTAGAGAGAGGAGTACCGTAGACGGTTCGAGCGTCTCCAGTAGGGTTTTATGACTGTCACCCGGTATAAGACGAGGTTTATTGATTTGGCTCGTCATGCTCTCCTGATACTTCCCACCGGGAGAGAGAGGATGAGGAGGTTTATTGAGGGACTCGCTCAGCCTATTAGATTGCAGATGGCTAAGGAGACAGCTAGCGAGATTTCTTTCCAGGATGCGGCCAATGTGGCCAGGCGGGTTGAGATAGTTTCAGCTCAGGGTGGCGGTCAGGGGTTTCGTAAGAGGCCTCGTCATTCTGGCAAATTCAGTGGTGCCTCGTCTGGAGGTAGGGATTCTTTTGGTAGAGGCCATCCTCCTAGGCCCTTTTAGTTAGCACTTCAAGTATCTCACGGTGCTCCAGGTGGCCGTGGTTCTCACATACAGTATTATGATCAGTTGCCCTACAGTGCACCACCAGCTCCTATAAGTGCACCTCAGCTCTAGAGTTTTCACGATGGTTATCCAGGTCTTCAGGGTAAGTTTCAGGGTCAGCAGTCTCAGTAGTTCTCAGCACCAGGGTTCTTATGCTATGGTCCTAGCACCGGGTGTTCCACCGCCCGCTCATCCATCTAGAGGTAGGAGTAGAGGTGTTAGAGGTGGAAGCCACACCGCTAGAGGTGGAGGCCAGATAGCTGGAGGTAGAGGCTAGCCAGCAGGATGCCATCCTAGGGATGCAGTTCAGAGTGGTGGGGCCCAGCCCTAGTGTTATGCTATGCCAGGTAGACCTGAGGCTGAGGCCTCCGATGCAGTTATCACAGGTACGGTTTCAGTGTGCAGTTCCAGGGTCCAAGTATTCTTATGTATCATCTTATTTTGCCCTTTTTCTGGTTATGCCTCGTGATTCTTTGATTGCTCCTGCATATGTGTCTACACCGGTGGGTGATTCTATTGTGGTAGATCGTGTTTATCGTGCTTGCGTGGTTGTTATTGGGGGTCTTGAGACCCATGTAGATCTCCTACTTCTTGATATGGTGGATTTTGATGTCATTCTGGGGATGGATTGGTTATCTCCTTATCATGCTATATTAGATTTTCATGCCAAGATCGAATCTTTAGCACTATCGGGGTTGCCTCATTTGGAGTCGAGAGGGACCTCTGGTCATTCTACCAGCAGGGTTATCCCATATATGAAGGCTCGGCATATGGTTGATAAGGGGTGTTTGGCCTATTTGGCGTATGTTCGTGGTTCCAGTGTTGAGGTTCCCTCTATGGATTTTGTACCCGTTGTTCGTGAGTTTCCTAAGGTATTTCCTTCAGACCTGCCGGGGATGCCACCCGACAGGGACATTGACTTTTGCATTAATTTGGCTCCGGGCACTCAGCCCTTTTCTATTCCGCCATATCGTATGGCCCCGCTAGAGTTGAAAGAATTAAAAGAGCAGTTGCAGACTTGTTGGATAAAGGCTTTACTAGACCGACAGTTGAACAAGGTCACAATCAAGAATAAGTACCCATTGCCGAGGATTGATGATTTGTTTGACCAGCTTCATGATGAACAAGTGTTTTCTAAGATCAACTTGAGATCTGGCTACCATCAGTTGAGGATTAGGGCATTCGATGTCCCTAAGACAGCTGTTCGCACTTGGTACGAGCATTATGAGTTCTATGTGATGTCATTCGGGTTGACAAATGCCCAGCAACTTCCATGGATTTGATGAACCGAATGTTCAGGCCTTATTTGGATTCCTTCGTGATTGTCTTCATTGGCAATATTTTGTTCTATTCTCGCAGTCGGGAGGAGCACGAGCAGCATCTTCGAGTCATTTTTCAAACTCTGAAGGATAGTCAGGTGCTACGCTAAGTTTTCGAAGTGCCAGTTTTGGTTTATTTCAGTTGCATTCTTGGGCCATGTTGTATCAGCAGAGGGTATTCAGGTAGATCCAAAGAAGATAAAGGCGGTCAAGAACTGGCCTCGACCCACATCAGCTACAGAGATCTGGAGTTTCTTGGGTTTTGCGGGTTATTACCGTTAATTTGTGGAGAGGTTTCATCAATTGCAGCCCCGATGACCAGGTTGACCCAGAAGGGTGCCTAGTTCAGGGTGTCGGGCGAGTGTGAGGTGAGCTTTTAGAAGCTCAAGACAACTTTGACCATGGCGCCGGTATTGGTATTGCCTATGGGTTCAGGGCCTTATACGGTATATTGTGATGCATCTCATATTGGACATGGTGCGGTGTTGATGCAGAATGGCAAGGTTATTGCATATGCTTCGCGATAGTTGAAGATTCACAAGAAGAATTATCTAATTCATGATTTGGAGTTAGCAACCATTGTTCACGCGCAAAAGATTTTGAGGAATTATTTATATGGCGTGTCGTGTGAGGTGTTCACGGATCACAAGAGTTTACAATACTTGTTCAAGCAGAATGAGCTAAATTTGAGGCAGAGGAGGTGGTTGGAGCTGTTGAAAGACTATGATATCACTATCTTGTATCATCCGGGAAAGGCCAATGTAGTGGCGATGCATTGAGAAGGAAGTCAGCCAGTATGGGCAGCCTTGCGTATATTCTAGTCGGTGAGAGGCCGCTTGCGTTGGATGTTTAGGCTTTAGCCAATCAGTTCGTGAGGTTGGATGTTTCTAAGCCTAGCCGTGTGTTAGCTTGCACGATCGCTCGTTCTTCATTATTTGAGCATATCCGTGATCGGCAGTATAATGATCCTCATTTTCTTGTCCTTAGAGACACAGTGCGGCACTGAGGTGCCAAGCAGGTTACGGTCGGAGATGATGGAGTTTTAAGGATGCAGGGTCGTATTTGTGTGCCTAATGTGGATGGACTTCATGAGCTAATTCTTGAGGAGGCCCATAGTTCCCGGTATTCTATTCACCCGGGCGCCGCTAAGATGTATTAGGACTTGCGGCAGCATTATTCGTGGAGGAGGATGAAAAGGACACTGTTGTCTATGTAGCTTGGTGTTTGAATTGTCAGTAGGTTAAGTACGAGCATCAGAGACCTGGTGGTTTGTTCCATAAGATTGAGATTCCTGAATGGAAGTGGGAGCGAATCACAATGGACTTCATTGTTGGACTCCCACGGACTCAGAGGAAGTTCGATGCAGTATGGGTTATTGCTGATAGGTTGACCAAGTCAGCGCATTTCATTCCTGTGGCAATTTCTTATTCCTCGAAGCGGTTGGGTGAGATCTATATCCGGGAGATTGTTCGTCTTCATGGCGTGCCCGTGTGTATCATTTGTGATCGGGGTACGCAGTTTACCTCACATTTCTGGAGGGCTGTTCAGAGTGAGTTGGGTACTCGGGTCGAGTTGAGCACAACATTTCATCCTCAGACGGACGGACAGTCCGAGCATACTATTCAGATTTTGGAGGATATGCTCCGAGCATGTGTTGTTGATTTTGGAGGTTCTTGGGATTAGTTCTTGCCATTAGCTGAGTTTTCCTATAAAAACAGCTACCAGTCGAGCATTCAGATGGCCCCCTATGAGGCATTATATGGTAGGCGGTGTCGGTCGCCGGTTGAGTGGCTTGAGCTGGGAGAGGCTCGCTTATTGGGTACAGATCTAGTTGAGGATGCCTTGGATAAGGTGAAGATCATTCAGGATAGGCTTCGTATAGCTCACTCCAGGAAGAAGAGTTATGCCGACTGCAAGGTTCGTGATGTGGCATTAATGGTCGGAGAGCGAGTGATGCTCCGGGTGTCGCCCATGAAGGGCGTGATGAGATTTGGGAAGAAGGGCAAGCTAAGCCCTAGGTTCATTGGTCCTTTTGAGATTCTTGATCGAGTGGGAGAGGTGGCTTACACACTTACTTTACCGCCGATTTACTAGCTGTGCACCCAGTATTTCATGTGTCCATGCTTCGAAAGTATCACGGCGATCCATCCCACGTGCTAGAATTCAGCACTGTCCAATTGGAAAAGGACTTGACCTATGAGGAGGAGCTAGTGGCCAGTGGAGAGGTTAGCCTGCCGAGGCAGCTACCTGGGAGTCCAAGTCCGATATGCGGAGTCGATATCCCCATCTTTTCCCCGACTCAGTTACTTCTTTTCTATGTCCGTTCGAGGACGAACAGTTGTTTTAGAGGTGGAGGATATGCTGACCCAAAAGGTTATCACTTGATTTACAAGTCGATTTTGTGTTCTGAGGTCTCAAAAACCTCCTTTTATCTCATCTCGATTTGCGTGCGCGGTCCGGGCGTATATCTGAAATGCTTTTATGTGAAAATTTGATAAAAATGCCAATTTTGCTTTTAAAATTGAATTTAAGTTGACTTCGGTAAACCTTTTTAGTAAACAGACCCGGACCCGTGATTTGATCGTCCTGGAGGGTCCATAGAAAAATATGGGACTTGGGCGTATGCCCGGAATTGAATTCCGATGTCCCAAGCCCGAGAAATAAATTTTTGAAGAAAATTGTTTAACTGAAATTTTAAGACATTTTGGAAATTTAAATGTGATTGAATTTGATAGTATCAGGCCCGTATTTTGGTTCCGGAGCCCGGTACAGGTCTTATACGGTATTTAAGTTGTGCCTGTAAAAATTTGGTAAGAAGCGGACTACATATGACGTGAACTGGACCCTCGGTTGTGAAATTTGAAACTTAAAGAGTTCTTGAGATTTTTCTTTGATCTTGATGCTAAACTCATTGTTCGTGGTGTTATTTTGGTGATTTGATCGCGCAAGCAAGTCTGTATGATATTTTTAGGTTAGTGTGCATGTTTGGTTTGGAGCCCCGAGGGCTCGGGTGAGTTTTGGATAGGCCACGGAGTGAAATTGGACTTAGGAAAACTGCGAGTGTGTTGCAGGTCTGAAGGCTTCGCAATTGTAAAGCCTGGCTCGCAAATGCGAGCTGGCATTTGCGAATGACCATCACATTTGCGATGACTGGGCAAGGGGGGGGGGGGGGACCTTTGCATTTGCGATGCTCCATGTCGCAAATGCGACTCCAGCAGAATTCGCATTTGCGAAGAAAGCAGGCCAGGCCAACCTTCGCAATTGCGAAGCCTTTGCCGCATTTTCGAGTTTGCATTTGCGAAACTGGAATCGCAAATGCGATTACTGCGCCTGGGCAAATTGAAACTTAGACAGGATTCTCCTCATTTTTCAAACTCTTTCAAACCCTAAGCTCTTTTAGGCGATTTTCCAAAGAAAGGTTCTTCTCCAAATCATTTTTAAGTCATTTCTACCTCATTTCATTCAATCTAATCCATCTTTTTAGATGATTTCATTTCAAAGTCAAGGGTTTTTCATGGGAAATTGGGTGATTTTTGGTAGAGCTTAGGATTTTCAAATTTTAGGGATTTGGACATCGATTTGAGGTCCCATGTCTAAACAAATTATATATTTGAGTTCGTGGGTGAATGGTTAATCGGGTTTTGGTTCAAACCTCGGGTTTTGACCAAGCGTGCCCGGGGTGGATTTTTTTTACTTTTTAGGGAAATTGATAGAAATCTATAATTTAGCATTGGAATTGAATTCTTTAGTATTTATTGATGTTTTTAAATTAATTTGGGTTAGATACACGTAAATTGGAGGCGAATGCTAAAGGAAAAGCGGTGTTTGAGGCTTGAGTTGGCCGTGGAAGTTCGAGGTAAGTGTTTGGTCTAACCTTAGCTTGAGGGAGTATGTGTTGTGACTTATTTGCTATGTGTTAGTGTAGTGTCCGACGTATAGGTATGGTGACGAGTATCTATACGTTGGTGTCAAGCATGCCCGTGGGTTGCCTAATTGACCTGCCAAAGGGAACTCATAGAAATAGTAAGTGTGCGCCATACCTACTCCCTCAGTAAAGAAGAAGACATCTACAATTTTCTATTTCGATTTTTCTAAGGACATGCAAATTGATTTGTCCCCGATATCTCTTAGGGCACCAGAGGCATAAATACTCCAAGTAAGCTCCTGGCTCGCTCCTATCTCTAAAGGGGCTTACGAACTAGCGGAGTGCTTACGGCCGTGGTAGCTGCGAGCCTCCTGGGTCTTGCTCTCTCGTCTTTTTTCCTCCGCCTTCCTCTTGTAATTGACCCTTTCTTTTCTGCTACGCCAATCCATCCGTCAGATTGACATCTAACCAGGTGGTCTTATATTGTGTTCATTGTGTTTGTTATTAAGTACTATGTTTGCCTAAGTTGGTGATTATCCATGTTGAGTAAGATTTATGATTTTCTTCTTGGTATTTGGTTATTGTTGAGCATTGGCTCTAGTTGAGGTGCAATTATGAAGTTGATTATTGGTACAAGTTTGGTTAAGCCGTGCACATTTACATTGACACTGACGCATATGGTGAGGAAAGAGTGATAAAGCGCGAAGGGTGATGTCGTGCACTTTCATACTTATTTATATGGTGAGGAAGAGAGGTAAAGCACGAAGGGTGGTGCCGTGCACATTTTCATTACTTGATTTCATTGGAGAGGATTGAGAGTAAAAGCACGAAGGGTGATGCCGTGCATATTTTCATTACTTGATTGCATTGGTGGGGATTGAGAGTAAATGCACGAAGGGTGATGTCGTGCACTTATTGCCTGTTTGTTAAGATTTTTTGTTGATTTCGGTTCAAATACCTTATTTGTCTTATTGCACTGTCACTATCATTCTTTATGTTGGTATTTCCCCCATAGCATGTTACCCCTCCCTCGTTACTTTTTAATTACTTCTATTACTGTTATTCTGCTAGATAATGTGTAACTACAGGTTAATTATTTGTTGTGTCCTAGGTTCGTCACTACTTCGCCGAGGTTAGGCTCGACACTTACCAGCACATGGGGTCGGTTTTGCAGACACTACACTCTGCACTCTTTTTTGCAGATTCCGTACTGGAGCATTCGGACCTTAGCTAGGGGTTGCTGCCTTCAGTCCATCGGAGACATGAAGTAGTCCCGCAGGCGTCCGCAGCCTTGGCGTCCCCTTCTTATCTAGTTTCTTTCTGTTCTTTTCTATTTAGGAGACAGACATGCATTTATTTTGTTCAGACCCTGTTTGGAGAATTCTTAGTTAGTCCGTGAGATTGTGACACCAGTTCCAGGTGGTTTATGTTTATGGATTCATATTGGTATTAGCTAAGCTGTTAAATTTCGTTCTTCCGCTTTATTATTTCCGTTGTTTATAATATGTTAACTTGCGGTTGTAAAGAGTTCAAAAGTAAAAAGGGTAAATTAATCGTAATAGTTGGCTTGCCTGGCTTTCACTAGTAGGCGCCATCACGACTCCCGAGGGTGGGAAATCTGGGTCGTGACAATTACAGAGAGAAGAAAGGAGAGGTTTAGTTCAAACAAGATCATGTGAACAGAAACAACAAGCAACTAATCAAAATGAAAGACCATAGCAGGAACAGTCTAACAGGCTTAAACAAAGGAGATGGCATATGAACACTTAGAATTTCTGCCCAAGGTTTAATGGGATGGAGAAAATAAACTTAACGCCTTCAGATTCATTCATTCATAGTTATCAGGATATGATTTCAACTTCAAAAGCTTACAAACTACAGAGATGCAACAGGCAAGGACAAAGGTTACTGCATGCCAATAAAAGCTATAAGGTTCGTGTGAACATGAACATATAATAACGTAAACATGTAAACTGTTGGAACTTAGGGGATATGATCAACAAGAATTATATAGTTTAATCACTCATCATTTTAAAAATCTCATAACAATCACAAGTAGCCATTAAGGTAACAGAACACAAACATTAACATATTAAACACCATAAAAGATTATAATACTCATATTGTAGCTAGCATGTTTGTAGTATTCAAAGAAACGAAACAAAATAGAGTAAAGAGAGATGTACTGACCTTTTTGAGGGCAGCAGGCCAAACGAGAGTTCTTTTCAGTTGCTTAAGATCCCAGACACTCGAGTTTTGACCAGCGATAATACTTAGCAAAAAGGAAAAAGAAAACAGTGAGAAACCTAAGGCTTGGAATCCTAAACTTCTCAGTGTTTGTGTGTATGCTTTTCTCAGTGTTAGGTGATTGGTTCGTAATATTTGTTATGTGTAGGTGTTGTTTGGTAAAAGAATTAATGACTTCTATTTATATGGGCCATTGAAGGCCCTAGGGTTTTAGAGGATTCAAAATCGGATAGCGGAAGTTGACGATTCCCAGATGATGTGAGCACGATTGAGTGAATTGAAGGGAACAAAGGGAAAATCAGTAAGGATTTTTACCTGAGAGGAGAGAAGGTTGATCGTTGGAAGAGAGAATCAGCGGACAAAGCCTGAACACCTAAAGGTCACTATGTTTGACCTCTGGAAATAGAATATTTATCATGAAATCTCTGAAGAAGATACATGCATTCTTGGATTTGACATAACACAAGAGTGATTCGAAGATTTGATGTTTCATGTTTAAACCCCAGGGTTCGGATTTGGGAGATTTTAAATGGAGTGATAAAAATGGGAGGTAATTGGTGAGAATCACGGACATGAGAGACATGATGCATGATTCTATGAATAACTCATGACCTTGCACTAAATAGTGCAAGGTCTGGGTGATTGATGGGTTTGTGGATTTGAGAGAGATGAGAGAAGAAGAGGAAAGGGGGGCGGTTGAGAGTTTGGAGAAATATTTTAGGGTTTTGAGGTATTGGTGCTGGTCTTTAGGTTTAAGAGTGAAGGGGGTTAATCTGGGTCGTTGATCTTTTAGATCAACGGTCCTGGTATTTTAGCGTTTAAAAGGATTTTCGGAGAAAATTTCGTGGCCATTGGATTGTTATATTTTGGATGGTGAGGATTAGATCTGGAGGTGTATTAAAGAAAAAGAGAATGGAGTTAAAATTGTGGGCCATTTATTTATGGAATGGACAACCGA
Source organism: Nicotiana attenuata (assembly GCF_001879085.1). Lineage (NCBI taxonomy): Eukaryota > Viridiplantae > Streptophyta > Magnoliopsida > Solanales > Solanaceae > Nicotiana > Nicotiana attenuata. The sequence continues at coordinate 24,236 of NW_017671176.1, forward strand.
GATAATTTTGTGTTTCTTTTGTGAGTGACTGAGACGGGTGATGTGGAAAGGTCCAATTGGTCTAATAGGAGTGGCATGAATTGCCAAACTTGAGAAGGAGGGGTTATTGGATTGGTATTTTCGGACTGGGCTCAGCGATTTGGGCCAAAGTCAATTTTAAAGATGGCCATTTTATATTTGGTTCAAGAAATGCAACTGTGGCCTTTTGGTCTTTAATCCCTTTTGAAATTGAGTTAAATAAAATTAATAATTTTCAATTTAATGAAAATTATAATTGTTAAATACTACTAATTATTACAATTGATTAATTATTTGTAAAAATACTTCACTAGGACATTAATTTTCAATTATTATAATAGTGGACTAATTAACTATTTTAAGAAGTAATTTATTGAATTAATTATAGAACTTACGCGTAGAAATTATTTTAATAATTCGAAAATAGTAAATATATTTGTGATCACATAATACTACCAAATTATTAATTTTAAAACTAATGCTTGGTTAATTTGTGAAAAATAGATATTTATTACTGAAAAATACTTTGAAAATAATTATTGTAAATAATCAAGTATAAATAAATTAATTTTACAAGGGAGGGTCAAAATTGGCCGTCAACGATACTCTATACTACTTAGGACCCTTTTTGATTGATCTTAGAACCTCGTCCTGGTTGATTGAATATGGACATTGGTGGATATAATGGATCATTCTCAATCACGGCATTATGCCGATTTGTCCTATTTCTAGCACATGGCACATGACTGTCGCAGTATTAAGAACAAAAATGGGCAGTTTCCTTTGCAAGATAGGCTTCGCGTATGGATCCTTCAATCTTATTCCTCTATTTAACAAATCTTTTACACTTGCCGATAGTCCTGCACATTGTCATATTAGATGATAATGTTAAAGAAAGTTACAAGAATGAATCAAGGTTTGATCATTACCTTTCAAATGGATACATCCAACTGCATTGAACTGACACTCGAAGTCGCATCTCATGTACAAGGTGAATTGGAAGGTGTTCCATCACATCAAAGAAACGACATGGAAAAATCCTTTCCAGCTTATTAGTGATTATATGAATGTTCCGATTCATTTGAAATAGATTTTCTTCCCTTAATGTGGTAGAACATAAGTCTTTAAAGAGCAAACTTAGCTCTGCGATGCAATAGGGACTAAAGTTTCCATGAAGATATGACAGGCATGACTTTCCATATGAGTCAGCTTTCCTTCAATCATATCAGCACGTTTTCCCATGTTGGAAGAATAGACCTCAGGCATTTTTAGGTTTGTAACCTACTCAAAAATCTGTCGTCTTTGTTCCAAAGTGAATGTGCAGCTAGCCTTGGGCTTGAATTCAGGTCGCCTGCAATATTTTTGTAAGTCTAGGCTAGCCTTCGGGTTATCCTTTGTCTTATTCTTATCATCCATCACTGTGTTGAACAAATTGTCAAAATAATTCTTCTCAATATACGTGACATTAAAATTGTGTCTGATAAGATTATCCTTCTAATATGGTAACTCCCAAAATATGCTCTGTTTTGTCCAGTTAAAACACCATATCTAGGAAATTTAGAAGGTGGGGCCTCGGTAACTTTAGTGAAGTTCTGAACCCTCTCACAAATTTTCTCACCGGACAAAATTGGAGGTGGAAAATCATGTTCAACTGTATTCTTTTTGAATGCATTCTTCATCCTTTTGAACTCATGATTAACTGGCAAGAACTGACAATGACAATCAGACCATGACTGCTTTCAGTCATGTCTTAAAGTGAATGCTTTACCAGTTTCCATGCAGTAAGGACATGCTAACGTTCCAGCAGTCATCCACCCTGGCAACATTTCATGTGCAGGAAAATCATTAATGGTCCATATTAAATTAGCACGTAAATTAAAATTTTGCTTAGTTGATATGTCATATGTCTCAACTCCATCATAACACAATTGTTTTAGCTCATCAATCAGAGGTTGCAAATATACATCAATCAAACTCTTTGGATTGCGGGGACTGGGAGTAACACAATTTAAAAAATATATGGACTAGTCATACAAATTTCAGACAGAAGATTATACGGAGTGATAAAGACCAGCTAGTATGAATAGGGTGTTGCAGAAACAGAAAATGGCGTGAAACCATCATCTCACAAACCCAACCGAACATTCCTCGGTTCACTAGCATAATCCTGATATGTCATATCAGAATGCTTCCAAACTTCCCCATCTGAAGGATGACACATAACACCGGGCGACTTTTCATTGTGCCATCTCATATGAGGAGCGAAACTCATCAATGCGTACAACCTCTTTAATCTAGGAATAAGAGGTAAATAATTCATTGACTTCACAGCAACCTTCTTCCTGCCGGAAACCCGGTTAAAATGAGGGTTTTCACAAAATTTACAACATTCTAAATTTGCGTCACCCTTATAATACAACATGCAACCATCTTCACAATAATTGATTCTCATAGACGAGAGTCCTAACTTAGAAACCAATCTTTTAGCCTTATAGAAATCTTCAGGTATGTTAAAAGCTGGGTCAATTAGTTCACTCATAAGGCCAATGAAAGAATCCATTCCCACTTGAGAAATATTGATATTTGATTTGATACTTAATAGTCTAACCGAAACAGACAATTGAGAGTGCACACTCCCTTCACTTAGTGGACAACTAACGGCCTCTAACTGTTCATAAAAATGTTTTGCCTCTTCGCTTGGAACTTGTTTAACAATGTCACGACCAAAAACCAACCCGTCGTGATGGCCCCTCTTATAGTACTAGGCAAGCCGACTACTCAAACAATTCCAACACATTTAAGCTTTGAAAGATACTAGAGCAGTTTAATTAAAGGGAAAATCTCTTAAAAACAGGATAGGAAATCATAACTCATTACATAATCTCTCCGAAAACCGGGGTGTCACTGAGTACATGAGCATCTAAATAAAGATATAGTCTGGTACACTGTCTAGAAAGTAAAACTGAAAAATAAACTGAAAGATAAAGGAGGAGAGTCAAGGTCTGCGAACGCCAAGCAGCTACCTCGATGATATCCGAAGGTCTGAACTCTGCAACTCAGCAATCATCGTGACCAAAAGCACCTGGATCTGCACATGAAGTGCAGGGTGTAGCATGAGTACAACCAACTCAATAAGTAACAAATCTAATCTTTGAACTGAAAGTAGTGACGAGTCTAATTATTGTAGTCCACTTTCAACATTTAATAGTATGGAGAGTTACAAAAAATATGACAGTGATATCTCATAAATTCAAAGTGTACAAGCGTAGGTAGAAGAATTTAGACATGCTTTCAATAAGAATTTAGACATGCTTTTATATTTCACAACAAAACTTAACACATAGCAGCAGATCCAGCCCAGGGCAGATCGCCCAAATGTAAATAAGTGCTAGCATTGCACCCACTGTGGATGTGCGGACTCTGAAGGGGCCGATCCATCCCAAGTGCTATAATAATCTAAATCCTGGCATGAATCAATAAACCTGCTGTAGCGTGCAGCCCGATCCCATTAATGCTACTTCCCATAGGCCCCTAGCCTCACTCAGTCAATAACCTCTCCAATCTCTCGGGCTCGCCCGAATCATGATACACAGCCCAAAATGATGGTATGATATAACAAGTAAAGACAACAGTGACTGAGACATAATATGAAAGTAATAATTGTGATTGAGCACAAATTGATAGACTAAGCAATTAATACAACAGCAAAGAACGACCACAAGGGCCCAATAGTACCAACACATAGCCTAAACAGGGTTTCTAACATGACTGACAACTCAATAGCTCTAACACATGGTGAAAATACGGGCGACAAAAAGATTTATCAATTATTCAGTTCCATGGAATCGACCAAGTCTCCATTATAATTGTGCACCTATACGTTCTCGTTACCTAGCACATGCGTCACCTCAACACCAATCACATAACACAAATCTGGGGTTATATACCCTCAAAACAAAGTTTAGAAGTGTTACTTGCCTCAAACCGTACAAATCTCTACTCCAACACGCCCTTGCCTTGCGGAACAGCCTCTGAACGCCTCGAATCTAGCCACAAACAGTTTGATACAATCAACACGAGCTAAAGGAATCAATTCCATAAGAAAATATTAAGCTCTTAATCAAAAGTCAAAAGGTCAACTAAAAAGTCGGCCCCCGAGCCCACGTCTCAGAATCGGGTAAAAGACACAAAATCCTAAGACACATTCAACCACGAGTCCAACCATACTAAATTTACCAAAATCCAACACCAAATCAATACCCAAATCCCCAATTTAAACTCTCCAAATCCCTAGACTCAAACTCCCAAAATTACACCACAAAACCACACAATCTAGGTGGGGAATTCAATGGGTGTGAGCAAGTGATTTTTTCCCTATACGAACTATTCCTATAAAATCCCAAGAAAATAGATTTTCCCTTAATTATTTGTCATTTTATGAATTTTTGTTGAATTTTATTTAATTGTTTGCATTTTTACGCATATTTATTTTTTAGTTAAATCATGAAAATACCAAAAATACCATGCATTGCATATAGACTTTATTTTTATATTTTATGATTAATCAGTAATTATTTGTTTTTATAAAAATTTGAAAATCATAAAATATAGCTCATTTTTACATTTTTGCCTTTTACTTTTTAGGTTATGGATTTTTCTCTTTTAATTTAGAATTAAGTAATTTTTATAATTTTTGTAATTAGGTGATTAGTTTATGTTTACATTTTTTTTAGATTAATTTAGATTTTTAATTTAGGATTTCTAATTAAAAAAATGTAGAAAGAAAAGAAAAAGGAAAAAAAAGAAAAAGGAAAGGAAATAAAAGAGGGAATTAAAGAAAAGGGGTTTTAAGAATTTGAATTGGGGTTAATTTTACACCTAAAACCGGCCCAAATATTTCCCGAACACAAGCCCAAACCAGTCCACCCAGTCCAACCCACTCTTAAACCAAACAACCCCATTTTGACCCAAAGGATCGCAGCCGTTGGTCATCACAAATCAAACGGCTGGGAACTGCTTAGACATTAGCATATAACTGTCCGAAGACAGACCCCCCTACCCCCCAAAAAGACCCCTCACGCACCGTCTCTACTCGCTCTCTAAACTCTAAACCCTAGCCACCCTATCATGCCTCGCCGGCTCCGCCCTATTCCACCGTGGTCCGCCGGTCGGAAATCGCCTCACAGCGGCGGACCACCATCAATCTTCCCCGAATTTACACACTGAAACCCCCACAACCTCCTCATGCTAAATCCCCAATCCTTGTCTTTCAAATCACGACCCAACCTCTCGAATTTCAAATCTGAGATTCGAACCAAAAACCCTAACTGCTCCAATCAGCTCTAAATTCACACCCTATAATCCTTGCACCCCCTCTAAACCCTAAACTACCATTAGCCCTCTCCAAATCGGCCTCAATTTGTTCGAATTTTAGATCTTTGATTCTGAAACCCTAAAAGTCTACCCTGGTTGATTCCAGAGCATGTAACGGCTCAAACCTACATGAGTCAATTGCTCTTGACAAGAGCAATTGATTCATGTGGGTTTGGTTTGTTTCCAAACCTGCCAGAGTCCGGTCAACCTCCGGCAAGGTCGACCAAGTTCATCCTACTGCTAGGTTAGGTAATTTCCCTTTACTCTTCTGTTATTTTTCTTCTTTTTTAAGGTTTTCTTTTCCCTCTTGATGTTCACATCTCTGATTAACCACATGTTTAGGTTTAATTTTAGAATTTTCTTTTCTTTATTCACGACTGCTTAGTTGTTTACTTGTTCTTGACTGATTGAAGCATTTCTGAATTTTAATACTCAATTGCATGATTTTAGTTTAATTAGGGTTCGTTTGATGCCTACTCTATTTTTTCTCCATGATTTTATTTTATAGTCAATTTTATTTTGAGTAAATTAACAAGCTATTTAGGTTGTTTGTTGCTTTAAATTGCTTAATTTTAAAAAACTGATATATGTTGAATTCTAGGTTTTTTCACTGCGATTGCATCTTTGATTTTGTTTTGATTACTGTTTAAGTGCATTATTTGTTAGTTTCAATTCTGGTTTGGGCTTATTCAGGTAAGCATTTCCATCTGTTGGTTTAGATTGCATCCATTTGATCCTCTTAGGCATTTTAATCCAAAATTTTCAATCCTTTCTAAGCTTGTCCTTGTTTGTTCTGATTTGCCCACAAATAGAAACTTTAGGGACTCAACTGAACCTAAAATTTTAGGATAAAACTGAAATAGGTGGTAATTCAAAGGGTAAAATTAGAGTTTCACATTGGGTAAAATCACGAAGTTCTAGAACTTAGGACAGCTGTCCCTATCCTTAGCAGATGCTGATTTTGGATAAGGAAAAAGGACAATACAACTGTAAAAAGATGTTGTACTAGGTCAGAATATTCCTTTCTTGGGATGCTTTTTGTGCACTCTATAAAAGAAAAACATTTCCTCACACAATGACACACAATCATTAACAATCATCAGCATTTTTATGCACAAAGGGTTTTGAAAACACACAGAAATACTGCTTTGAAAATACATACTAATTCTGAAAAAATACCAAGATGGATACAAAAACACTCTAAGAAATTGGTTTCTTTTAGCTGGGGAGTCTTTCCTGGAAAAACTAATTTCTTTCGCTGTGGTTTGTTGGGTAAAACTGGTGGGCTTTTTCTTGTTGATTTCTGGTTGGTATTTCTGAGTTGCTGTTTGTCTGGTTGCTGTTGGTTTACACTCCAAAATCAAATCTGTATACTGACCTTTATTTGGTCCATTTGTTGCTGTTTTTTGGATCACTACTAGGTATGTAATCACACCCCTTTATTGGATGAATTTTTCTTGTTCAAATCTGGTCTTAATACTCATGTTTGCTTTCTTATTGTTTAAGCCTAAATAGGGGAATGAACTATCATGATCTCCTTTTGTTTGGTTTAGTAATGCTTGTAATTCCTCCTTTTAGAAATGTTTAAGTTTGAAGATTTTCTTTTACCTTATACTGAATTCGGACCTTGTTTGCTGAAATAATATTTTTTCTTTCTTTCTGCCTACTTTGCTATTTAATTAGCAATGCACCAGTAAATCGAATCCCACCAGTACTGAAACCTTTATTTTGTTTTCTGCTATTTTGTATGAGAGTGGAAATAAGGCATAGAAACCTCAAGGCCGGAATTGATTGTTGGCTTGTAAGAAACAGCTCTGTAGCTGATTTCTTGGAAGCTGGTTTGAAGGGTTTTGTAACAACTGAAAGGCTCAGAGCTAGAAAGAAATGTCATTTTATCTTGTCTTAAAAATTTTCTTTCTTTAGACATATAGTTGTATTTAGAAGTATATTGTAAATTTGTGAACTATCAAGTAGTAAATGGACTGTTTTAATTTCTAAATTGACTATGTTTGATTATTAGTTTAGGTTTATGGCAGTATGATTTCTTTGCATATCCTATCACCACAGAATGGTTTGAACGTAACACAAAGTTGAGCCAGACTTACGATTGAGCCCAGATGGGGGAAAAACAAATTTCAACAAGTCTGGGCCTAGGCCTTTGGGCCTGGGCATTGAACCCAATAGCTTGGCTCAATTATAATGTTTCTTTTGTAGATATATAATATGAATGTATGTATTTTATGTCTTGCAAATCATGTTAGTGAAATTAATCTTCGAATTTGGATTGTATTTTGAATTTTTTGTTTTTGATTTTCCTATAACGAAGTGAATCATTTCTGCAAAATTTTTTGGCAAATGGGTAAGCTTTAGAACGTAAAGGGTAGATAGGCCCAGCTACTAAATGTTTGTAATTGGTCCCGCCTAATACAAGCTCAATGTGAGCCGGCTTTTGGATAGAAATCAGGCCTCTCGAGGCCTTTGAATTTATTTCATTTTTGGGCCAAATTCTGAGCCCATCGCAGTTTCAAGGTTGATCGACCCTCTGCTAATTGATCAAATGGGCCACTGCTGGCCCCAAACCTCTTATCAAAAATTATTAAAATACATATACCCCAAAACTTGTTCGTAATAATAACTTTTGTAAGCTTAAGTTAGTTTTAAATTAGAACATCCTTAGATTGCCTTAATTAAGTACAATTCTTTTAAAATCAATTGAGGTGCGCCATGCCAAACAAAACCCCTTAACTCATGGCCCTCATAAAATTATGTTAACCCTTGTAGAAAAGATTTGAGGTGTGCCATCAATTAAATCACCAATGGCCCTCATGAATATTGCTAGTAAAAATAGAACCTTCGTAGTTGCTTTAGGCGTGTTCTTTAAATAATTCATCATAGTTACGGGTACGGTTCCCGTGACATGGTTGTGATTTTTAATTATTAAAATCCGGGTGTACATTTCATGTAACCCAATTTCACTCTTCAACAATGTTAAATAAAGCGTGTTGCGAACCACGGGTGCATTTCATGTAGCGTGATTTATGACGCATTTTAAATAGCATTGGATCTTTCTAAAACAATCAAAAGCGGTTATAGAAGCTAAAATGCACAATAAGTTAAAAATGTAGTAAATCAAATAATAGGCCAATTTTAACAGTTTAAGCGACCGTGCTAGAACCACGGAACTCGGGAATGCCCAACACCTTCTCCCGGGTTAACATAATTCTTTATCTAGAATTTCTCGTTTCGCAGACTTTTAAATAAAGTAAAAAATTTCTCGATTTGGAATTTTAAATAAATCGGTGACTTGGGACACCAAATAGACTATTCCAAGTGGAGACTCTAAATAAAATAATCTCATCTCGAATAATGTCACTTTAATTGGAAAAACTCCCTTATATCACCCCTCGGGTGGTAAAAAAGGAGGTGTGACAGCTCTGACGACTCTGCTAGGGAATAAGAACCCTGAACTTTTGTTCAGGGTTTAAGAATTCGAGCTTAGAATAACTGTTATAGTTGGCTTTGTTTATTATCTGATTTTTGCATGTTTGAACCTAATGTGCTAAATACTGCTTTTACCGCTTTGATATTGACTAAATTGTATATAAAATTGTTACGAAACCCTCTTCTCTCTGAGTCTTCTAAATCATCTGGGAAGTGTGCACTTTGTATAACTTCTTTTCTGTTAGAGTCATATCCCAATTTTAGAACGAGGTTCGAACAAGTTGCCAAGCCGGTGAAGCTTCTGTATTCCCGGTACACTGCCCCCCTCGGCTCGAGCTGTCCGCTCGGGTAAGCCAGGTCTAGAACAATACACCTAGGGTTTTAAACCTAGTATAACAAAGCCTCGTGCCGGATCCCTAGTAGGAACGTTGTTTGCATCACGTGCATTTGACTTAGGGGACTCAACACAGGGGTTGGATCCGTCTAGGACAGGTGTACCCGAAATCAAAAGTCTTTCCTGATGCATTCTACTTGCTACTTGTGCATTTATTTGCTTCGGATTGCATGTTGACCAACTTCTAGAATAATGGAGAATTTTGGAAAAAAATCAAATTGAGGTATGAGAGAGATAATTACCTGTCATTAAAAATCCGGTGTCCAAAAGTACCGAAACTCTGCCGAAATTTTGAGAAAATGAAAAGGAAAATTTTTTCGAGAAAAAATATTTGGTATTGTCTTTATTATGTCAAAACTGCACGAACTATGCAAGTTTGATTCTCGCTGGATGTGGGATACGTAGGCAACCCTCACTGGGTCCAACTCCATCTTGACATAAACAAGTTATGTAATGTCGTTCTTGTCTAAATAGCCGAAATGTCGCCAAAAGGGCGCCGGAAGGCTGCTTTTGCAAGAATAGCCACCTATGGTTCCTTTTTCAAATTTTGATCGATTAGCAAACACAGCCCTAAAATCCTCTTTCTTGAGGTGCTGAAGGGTCGTATTTGCAAAGGCGGTTTTTGTTTTGAAATGAAAATTTTGAAAACTGATAATTTTCTCTTGAGTCAAAATTAATCATGGTCTTTTAACCAATCACTCTAATGAATGTGCAGGATGAGCACAATTGAAAATGAACCTTTCACAGTCCTTGAAGAAATCCCATTAGAACTCCATATGTGGTGGAACGACTTAGGGAAAGTCAGCAGAGTTACGGTGGTAAAAGCTTTGGGCGGTCTTGTTGGTCTTCTGAAAATTAAACCGAGGTTGGACATAATTGAGGCTTTAATACCATTCTGGGATGCATAATGTGTTCCATTTTTCTGATTTTGAGCTAACCCCCACGCTTGAGGAAATAGCGGGCTATGCCGGTCTTAGTGGGAATCTCAGAAGTCGATACCCAGTGGCGCCAAGAGCGGTGACTCCTCCTATGTTTCTGGACCTTCTGAGTATCAGCTGGGAAGTTAAAGATGGAAATCTATCCGAGGGATTTTGCACATACTACTTTTTGTACCGGTGTTATGGTGATCCCCACGGTTTTGAGGCTCCAGATACCGGTCTAACTCATTCATGAAACAAAGATAAATGGGAAGCACGTCGGGGATTGGCTTTTATAGTGGCATTCCTGGGTATCTTAATCTGTCCAAGAAAGGATGGAAATATAGAATTAGGCCTTGTGGGAATGGCCGACGTCATGACTAAAAAGTCTAACGACACCCTTGTTCCAATGATCTTAACAGAGATTTATCGAGCTCTAACTGTTTGCCGAGAAGGGGGAAAATTTTTTGAGGGCTGCAACATGCTTCTGCAACTTTGGATGGAAGAACACCTTTGCTATCGTCCGGGGTATATGAACTATGGTATGACTGGTCTAAGCTGCATCGAAGAACATGAAAACCAGGTGATGGGTCATGAGTTTCCAAAAGGTACGGAGGCCTGGTTCGCACATTTGAGCTCCTTGACTTCAAACAAAATTCAGTGGACATTCGGTTGGCTCCCGGTCACTGAAGTCATTTACATGTCAGCCGAGGTGTGCTTTCTTCTCTTAATGGGTCTCTAGAGCATTCAACCATATGCTCCACACAGGGTGCTGCGCCAACTAGGCAGGTACCAAACTATCCCACATGATGAAGATCTGAGCTGACAAGTCATCGAATTATGTCCAAAAGCTGTATTCCCAGAAGGAAATGTTCGTTAGATTTGGAATCAGTGTATATTTCTAGAGCCAAAGACGGGTACGGAATATATCTAAAGGCGAGCTAGAGCCATGTTACACGACTTGGTTTGGTAAAAGGTTTCAGGTCCATCAAGAGCCCGAATGGCCTGCTAAAAGACCCCATGTCCAGCAATTCACTAATTGGTCACAGGAGCAATGTGATTGGTTGGCAAAAGAAACAAGCTACAGAGCCACAATAAGCAAATTGGAGGGGAAGATCCGAGATCTTAACTTTGACAATAGTGTACAGGCTGCTGCTGATGAAGGGGAAAAGAAGAAATTGGCTCAAGAAAACAAAGCCCTTCGAGCCCAGATCCAAAAAATGAAGATATCTGCTGAGAATCAGGAAAGGAGCCGAACGGATGAATGACTCATAAATGGTCTTAGAAGGAAAATATCTGAGTACAAGGAAGACTTGGAAAAATCCGAGGGTAATCTTGCAAGAGCTCGGGCACAGTTGACAAAGACCGCAGAGGGATGAGCAGAGTTTGTACGGCAATTGAAAAGTAAATATGAGGGAACAGTCACAAACTTGAAGAAAAGGCTAACTACCCTCGAGAATGAGATGGCCAAACAAGCTAAGAACTTTAAGGTGGAAAGGGAACATTGTTATGCATTAATGTCCTAGCTAGAGGAAGATATGCAACAGCTGCAGGGTCAAAACCATCATGACACTCAAGTGCTAGAAGCTAGGTCTCAGCAAATCGGGTGTTTGCTCCAAGAAAAGGGTATCATCAAGGAAAGGGTTAGAGCAATTGCTGACTACATCGTCACAAAGTGCCATGAATGTGAAGACATGACCCAAACCACCTTTTTCTCCGCAATGATGACCTTTGTTCGACAAATAATGAATGACCTGGATCGTTTCAAGGAGACCTTTCATATAGGCCCGTAGCGAGACCGACTGATGTCCCGCGGGCCTCTGGATCAACTTTAGAAGCACTTATGTACTCTTGATTTTCATTTTTCAGACTGTAGTTCAGTTTCTAGTTTAAAAGTCTGTTTCGAGTCTGTTTTTAGTTTTAAATTCCTAGAAAAGTATGATGGAGTCTTTTGTAACAGAGAAAAGCAGAAGTTTTTACTAATGAATATTTGGAAAACCCCAAAAATTATTTCTTTATTTTTTGCATTTATTCCTTGAACTACGTAATGATCTGATTCACGCGGCGTCGTGATACGTAGGCAATCCTAATCGGATCCGGTCATGATTTAAATAACTAGGATAAAAAAGAAAAGAGACAAAAGAAGGAAAAGGAGAGAAAAATAAGAATGAGAGAGGAAAACATTGACAAAATACAAAAGAGAGCAAACGGTGAAAAGCGCTTGGTGAGATAAACAAAAGCCGGGATGAAACACGCAACCGTTGCAAAACATATAGAAACACATTTAACTGTATAGGTGCATCACACCCCCAATGTGCCATTCCCTATGTGTTAATTGTCTCAAACTAAGCGGTTTGTTGTGTTTGCAATTGACAAGGTTCTATATTAAGGTGGTTGGTTTTGTGGTAATCTGGCTTCACATCCTTACTTTACAAGATCAATGGGAAGCGTTGAAATGTCGTCAGAGAGTCATCTACCAACAGTTCCTATCCCAGAGGATAGCCCGATCTCGGCCATCCCAACTTCAGAGTCAGCACTTGCTGAAGAAAACAGGGTACTGCATCTCCGCATGATGGAAATGTAGGACGCCTGGTCCAACTGTAGAGAGCCACCGAGTGCGATACCTGGTTTCCCTGAGCTACTTCCCAGGGCAAGTGGAACTTCTAACGTCCCAATAAATTACCCAAACACTCCGCTTGGATATCCTACCATCTCAGCCTACTTTACCGGAACACCTTCAGAGGTTCGCCCCCAGGTGTTAATTTCGGGTGAGGCCTCCAACATATTCACTGCGCCACCCTCCTCGGCCACAGCACAACCCACTTTGCCTTGGCGAAGCTTTGATCCATCATCTTTTACTTTTCAAGTAACATCCTTTCCACCAGAAATGGCCCATTTCACTACCAATTCCTACCCTCAACAACACCGGTATGAGTTTATCGCGGGACAGGAGAAAACCACAAAGAAGCCCGAGCAAGAAGAAATCACTCGGAAGATGAGGAGCATGGAACATAGCCTTAAGAATATAAAAGGCTTAAGTGGTTAGAAGAGCGTATCCTACGCTGATTTGTATATGTTCCCACATGTTCACCTACCCCTGGGCTTTAAAACACCCAAGTTCAAAAAGTACGACGGGCATGGAGACCCCATAGCCCACCTCAAGAGGTACTGGAATCGATTGAGAGGGGCAGGTGGAAAAGAGGAGCTTCTCATGGCTTATTTCGGAGATAGTCTAGTGGGCATCGCATCCGTGTGGTACATGGATCAAGATATATCTCGTTGGCACATTTGGGATGATCTGGCCCGAGATTTTGTCAGGCAATTTCAGTACAACATAGATATAGCTCCCGACAGGAATTCTCTATCAAACCTCAAAAAGAAGTCATCAGAAAGTTTTCGAGAATATGCTGTTAAATGGCGCGAACAAGCGGCCAGGGTCAAGCCCCCGTTGGATGAAACTGAAATGGTTAGTGTTTTTCTACAAGTCCAAGAGGCTGACTACTTTCAGAATATGATGTCTGCAATGGGGAAACCGTTTGCTGAGGCCATCAAGATTGCTGAGATGGTCGAGAATAGTCTGAAAACAGGGCGCATATTGAGCCAATCTGCCATAAGAGCTACGTCCCAAACAATTCAAAGCGGGTCCGGAGGTGTAGCAAACTGAAAGAAGAAGGAAGAAGTGGCGATGGCAGCTTCCGGTCTGAGAAACCCCCGTCCACCCAGAGGTGTCTTCCCTCCAAGTGCACCACAACATTATTATCCCCACCAGGATGTGGCTTATGCTATGCCCCCCAGCCTTACAAGGTGATGAACGCCTAGCCATACGCTCGGCCATAACAATATTTTAACCAAAACAGAGCTCTACCTCCTAGAAATAACCCTCCTCAACAAGCTCAGTATAATCCCCGACCTCCACAAAATAATTTCCCTTACAATGCCCATGCTCGGGAACCACCCAGAAGAACAAATTTCATGCCTATTGGTGAATCATACTCTAGCCTTTTCCCTAAGCTGGTCCAAATGGGTTTGTTGCAACCCGTACCATCGAATAGACAAAACCCAGAATCACCTTCCTACCGACCCGGTACCCGATGTGCTTATCATCCTTGGGTGGAAGGACACGATACTGATGATTGTTGGACTCTAAAAAGGGCGGTAGAAAATGTCATAGAGCAAAAACGGATAGTGTTGAAGGATTAAGAAATTCCTAATGTGACCGACAACCTATACCGGCTCGTAACAACGGGCCAGTTATTGGGATGATTTGCGAATATAAAGAGTTTGATCCTGCCTTAAAAGCCATCATTGCCATCGCTAATGTCGAGAAGAAGCCAAAATCTACTGCGAAGCAAGACAAGGGGGAGAAGAAGAGTAAACCCACCCCTCAAAGTGCAGAAAAGACGGTGGAAACCAAAACAGGGGCAGTACCCTCTAAAGATGCCATTCTTTATATTCCCTGGGGGCACAAGAAAGAACAAACCACGTTGAGTCTACCAAAAAGGTTCGAGCTGAACAAGGGTCCTAAGATGTACGTGCCTTAAGGCATCTATGTGGTACGGGGGCAAGTAATTCCACCAAGGCTGAATGAGCCCGTGGTTATTGGTCGCGCACCACAGAAGACCATGACAGACCCCACTGCCGTCCCATGGAATTACAACAAAGCGGTAGTGACATACAATGGAAAAGAGATCCTAGGGGAAGCAAATGAAACTAACCCAGCTGAGAAATACCTTAACTTGGAGGATTTGAACAAATCCAAAAAGAAACGTTTCCCACTCAAGAAGCTCGTCAGTGCTGAGGTGGCCGAAGAATTCTTCCGTAAAATGAAAACTGCAGACTACGAGGTAATAGACCAACTCCGGAAGTCTCCTTCACAGGTCTCACTCCTGTCTCTATTGGTGAGCTCAACCGAGCATCAAGAAGTGTTGATAAAAACCCTCAATGAAGCTTATGTTCCGATTGAAATCACTGTTGAACAACTGGAAAGGATGGCGGAAATATTCTTCGCAGTCAACCAGATCTCATTTAGCAAGAATGATTTGCCCCCGGAAGGGGCTGCCCACAACAAAGCCCTTAATTTAAAGGTTAAATGCGAGGGGTACTATGTGAAAAGAGTCATGCTGGATGGCGGATCCGGAGTTGATATCTGCCCTCTCTCAACTTTGCAAAGAATAGAGATTGGGATTGAGAGAATCAGGCCTAACAATGTCTGTGTGCGTGCCTTTGAAGGCATCAAGAGATACACCACAGGCGAGATCGATTTGATTTTGACTATCGGTCCTGTGGATTTCGAGGTGACATTTCAAGTCCTAGACATGGACACTTCTTATAATTTCCTTTTGGGAAGGCCTTGGATTCATGCGGCAGGGGTCGTACCTTCCACTCTCCACCAGATGGTGAAATTTGAATATGACGATCAGGATATCGTTGTCCACGGAGAAGACGAGCAATCAATATATAGGGACCCGTCAGTCCCATGTCTGGAAGCTAGGGAAGGTAGCGAACATATAGTCTATCAAGCATTCGAGGTTGTGGTCACAGACCATTGTGAAGAAGGAAGCCCGTGCCCTCAACCCTTTCTCTCAAATGCATCAATTATGGTTGCCAATGAAATGATCAGGCATGGTTATAAGCCCGGGAAGGGGCTCGGGACATCATTGCAAGGTATCACAGAACCTATCACTCTGGCTGCTAGCGAAAGGTTTTTTGGTATGGGTTTTCAAGCCACGCCCGCTGATGAAAGATTGGCAAATGAGCGAACGAACAATGGTTGGGTCTTGCCTCAGCAAATCCCGTATCTTTTCGAAACATTTGTCAAGCCCAAGTACGCAGAAGAGGAAGATGAGTCCTTCACGACCGAGGAAATTGAAGAGATATGTGGAGCAATGAGGCAGATGTTGTATGAAACCCACATGGTCCAGCCGGGAGAAGGCTCGAGCACCGCTGAGGTGCTGTATATGGGTCCCAATGCCAAGTTGCAAAACTGGAAGGCTACTCCGTTCCCAGTCAGGCGGGAATCCTGGTAGTCCAGTCTTGCCACCTTTTCTGCATCACGAGTTATTCCAGGGTGTAACTCAGATGCTTCTTTTAGTTAATTGTCTTTAAAATTCAAATGTAAACCCTGTTATCTTCAAAATTCAATTAAATGAAATCAATATTTTATCTTTCATGAATCTCTTTCTTTATTCTTTCTAATTTTTTGTTACATTTTCTTATTTTTCTTCTTTCAGTTCTAATAATGCGGCTTTAAATAACATGACATGCTTGCGGACTTCATGCCCAGATCCAAACACGCTGTCTAATTGTGAAATAATGAATCAAGAACTCGAATACGATGAAGAAGAGGCTTTTAGGCAAATAAATCGAGAATTGGAACAATTTGAGAATAAGCCTAAGCCAAATCTAAATGAAACAGAGCCAGTTAATTTGGGTAGTTCAGAAGAGGTCCAAGAAACCATGATAAGCATTCACACATATGAAAGAACTAGGGATGCATTGATCCGACTTTTGTTTGAATTCAAAGATGTGTTTGCTTGGTCCTACGATGATATGCCAGGATTAAATGTTGATCTAGTGGTGCACAAATTGCCAACTTACCCCGATTGTACCCATGTCCAGCAAAAACAAAGGAAATTCAAAACTGACATTAGTGATAATATCAAAGAAGAGGTCACCAAACAGTTAAAAGCGGGTGTGATACAAGTGGTCCGATACACCACATATTTCGCTAATGTAGTCCCAGTGCCAAAGAAAGACGGGAAAACCCGAGTGTGTGTTGACTATCGAGATCTGAACAAAGCGATCTGAACAAAGCAAGTCCCAAGGACAACATCCCTTTGCCAAACATACACATCCTCGTTGACAACTGTGCCAAACATGGGATATAGTCTTTCGTGGATTGTTATGCTGGATATCATCAGGTCTTGATGGATGAAGAAGATGCGGAAAAGACAGCCTTCACCACACCTTGGGACACCTATTATTACAGGGTCATGCCTTTTGGCTTGAAGACGGGGAAACCTACATGAGAGCTATGACTACCATCTTTCATGATATGATGCACCAACAGATTGAGGTATATGTGGACTATGTGATCATTAAGTCCAAGACACAGGATGACCATGTTCGGGACCTAATAAAGTTCTTTGAGCGTTTGCGCAAGTATGATTTGAAGCTAAACCCACCTAAATGTGCATTTGGAGTTCCGTCTAGGAAACTTTTGGGATTTATAGTCATTCGGAGGGGCATTGAGCTTGACCCAACGAAGATAAAATCTATTCGGGATTTACCTCCTCCGAGAACCAAGATAGAGGTTATGAGTTTGTTGGGAAGGTTGAATTACATCAGCCGATTCATTGCTCAATTGACTTCCACATGTGAGCCCATATTCAAGCTGTTGAAGAAGGATGCAGTGATTAAATGGACCGATGAGTGTCAAGAAGCCTTTGACAAAATCAAAAAATGTCTGTTGAACCCGCCAGTCTTGGTCCCACCCGATCTTGGGAGGCCTTTGTTTTTGTATTTGACAGTTTTGGAGAATTCCTTCGATTGTGTCCTCAGGCAACACGATGTGACCGGGAAGAAAGAGCAGGCAATCTACTATTTGAGCAATAATTTCACTAGTAACGAAGCAAAATACACTCTGTTGGAAAGGACTTGCTGCGTATTAATTTGGGTCGCTCGGAAGCTCAGGCATTACTTGTTGGCATACACCACTTACCTCATCACCAGATTGGATCCTTTAAAGTACATATTCCAGAAGCCGATGCCTAGAGGGAGGTTGGCAAAATGGCAAATCCTGCTCACTGAGTTTGACATAGTCTATGTCACTCGCACGGCAATGAAAGCTCAAGCTCTAGCGGATCACCTGGTTGAAAACCCTGTTGATGATGAATATCAGCCTTTGAGTACTTACTTTTCGGACGAGGAAGTAAATTCAGTTGAGGTAATTCCAGAAGACGCCAATGCTTGGAAAATGTTCTTCAATGGAGCTGTGAACACAAAAGGTGTCGGGATTGGGGCAATTTTGATTTCACCCACCGGTCAGCACTATCCAGCCACATACCGGCTTTGGTTTTTCTGCACAAACAACACTACCGAGTATGAAGCCTGCATTATGGGTATGAACATGGCAATAGACCAAGATGTGGAAGAATTGGTAATCATGGGAGATACATATCTGATCATCAGACAAGCTCAGGAAGAATGGGAAACTCGGGATGTCAAGCTTATACCATACAGGCAACATGTGGAAGACCTGAGCAAACGGTTCAAATCCGTCGAGTTCAGGTACATCCCTCGGTTTCACAATGTGTTAGCCGATGCACTCGCTACCTTGGCCTCGATGTTACCATATCCAGGGAATGTCCACATTGACCCGTTGGAAATCTAAATCCGAGAAAGGCATGGGTATTGCAATACGGTTGAGGTGGAACCAAATGTATAGCCATGGTACCATGATATCAAGATGTTTTTGAAAACAAAGGAATATCCCGTGCAAGCCAGTGGAGATCAAAAGAGAACCATTAGAAGGCTCGCTGGTGGTTTCTTCTTGAGTGGAGAAGCTTTGTACAAAAGGACTCCAGATTTGAACCTTTTGAGATGTGTGGATGCCCAAGAGGCCGGAAGAATCATGACATAAGTACACGTAGGAGTATGCAGACCTCATAGCAATGGATACGTCCTTTCAAAGAAAATCCTTCCAGCAGGGTATTACTGGATCACCATGGAAAAGGACTACTTCAGTTTCGTCCGGAAATGTCATCAGTGTCAGGTACACAGGGACCTGATTCATGCACCTCCCTCAGAACTGCATCCTATGTCGGCACCATGGCCGTTCGTCGCTTGGGGCATGGATGTCATCGGGCCAATCAAGCGAAAAGCTTCAAATGGGCATAGATTCATATTGGTTGCCATCGATTACTTAACAAAATGGTTGAAGCAGTCACTCTCAAAGCTGTCACTAAGAAAGCAGTGGTAGACTTCGTACACTCCAACATCATTTGCCATTTTTGGTATTCCTACAACTATCATTACGGATAATGTTGCGAACTTGAATAGTCATTTGATGAGGGAGATATGCGAACAATTTAAGATCAGCCATCGGAACTCTACCCCTTATCGGCCAAAAGCTAATAGTGCCATTGAAGCAACAAACAAGAACATCAAGAAGATTCTTAGAATGATGATCCAGAGTTCTAGACAATGACATGAGAAGTTGTCGTTTGCACTACTGGGATATCGCACAACTGTGCGCACATTGATTGGAGCAACACCCTATCTATTGGTTTACGGCACTGAAGTCGTAACACCTGCAGAAGTTGAAATTCCATCTCTCCGGATCATTGTTGAATCTGAGATTGAGGATAGTGAATGGGTCAAAACCCGTTTGGAACAGTTAACCCTGATTGATGAAAAGCGAATGGCCGCAGTCTGCCACGGGCAGTTGTATCAACTAAGAATGGCTCGTGCCTATAACAATAAAGTGCGGCCTAGGAACTTTGAAGTGGGGCAACTTGTTTTGAGGCGTATTCTCCCTCATCACCAAGAAGCAAAAGGAAAGTTTGTTCCAAACTGGAAAGGTCCATACATTATAGGAAAATTGTTGCCTAAAGGGGCATTGTACTTGGGAGACATTGAAGGAAATGATCCAGAATGCAGACGCAGTCAAAAGGTATTACGCTTAATCCTTCCGCAGCACCAATATTATCCGTTTGAGATGACGAAGTCTTTCATTCTCGCTACCCCAAACACTTTTACCCTTTGCTAACACTTTGAGCCAGTTACCTTTCTTTGATTACCCTCTTTGGAACCCGAAAAAGTTTCTTTAAAAAAAATCAAATCAAAAATCAAAGCTCAAAAACAAGTTCCCTGAACTACGTTCGACTTGATTCCGAAAGGATACGTAGGTAGCCTCTCTCTGGGATTCAGTCACACCAAAACAAAAATCCAAATTTCCCAAAAGTGAAACTGGGGCAGATGTTATGATGGTTCGACAATGATCCCGCCTGAATAGTTCCAAAGTTGTAATTCAATCCAAATTCCTCTTACCCCAAATCTTGTTCAAGTCCTGCTTGGATCTGATGCAACAAGATGAGAGAAATAAAATGAGAGAGTCTTATTGGTGAAAACCCACAGGGGCACTGTAAGGCGATGGTGAGTAGAGAAATTGAAAACGAGAGAGTCTTGTTAGTGAAAACTCGCAAAGAGCACTATAAGGCGACGGTAAGAAGAGAAATGAGAGAGGTCAATTGGCAAAAACCCGCAAAGGGCATCGTTGATCGAGAAGAAGCAATTCCTTACAACCATTGGCACTGCAAGAGTCCTGGCAAGCTATCTCAGTTTTAAAACACGAGTCAAAATGGGTTTATGAGAGATTGGATAGTTGCATAGATCGGGTATCCAGTCCAGGAAGCATGTCATGTCTATTGAAGTCTGCATGCACTCCGGATAAGTCCTTCTTTCCTCCCCCCGAAAGGGACACTTCTCTTTAAATTCATTATCCTGTCCTCTCTTTACTTTTCTTTGAATCCCTTTCGGTTTAATCTTCCTCCGAAACTAATACAAAGAAAAGATGGCAAGATTGGTTTTACAGGTTACTGCTTAGCAAAAGCAAAGTTCAGGAAAAGGCACCCAGCCTCAGCAGGTGTATCAAGTCGGCCTCGACTGGCCATGATGGCCGATGCTCCAGAGTCGAAAACTCTTGAAAAGGAAAGAAATCAAAGTCAAGTGCCCATAAAGGCAAAATGAAATGAAAAGCCAAGCCCCACAATGGTTAACCATCATGTGGAATTTTGAAAAGTCAAGACCCCTGGGTTTAGAAATGAAGCCAATTCCCAGAAAACCAACAAGCAATGGAGATTTCATCAAAAGAGTTGGGCCGAGATCAAGTGATCCAAACAATCAAGGCCACAAAACCAACCATCATTTCAAACTGACAAATTGTTCTTTGATTTAGAAATAGGTATAATCCGAAACAACCTCGCATGAAGCAGGTGCAATAAAAGCAAGGTGCGCGGAGACCAGAATGGTCCTGCAGCGGAAGTTAACCCAAAAAGGGAAGTCCATTTCAAACTCTTCATGCATTCTCCTGAATAAAGTGCTAAAAGTAAAATGAAAAGAAAGAAGAAGAAAATTCAAAACCATGGTAGCATAGGGCCTCCAATCTCTAACTATGTTTTTCCAACATAGGGTCCCATCCACTAGTCGCTTCTAGCATAACATGGTAGTCTTTTCCATTATAGCATTTCACTCCCTAGTTGATCCCCGGCATAACCCGAGGACCTTTTCTTCCCGGCATAACCTGATGACTTTCCCGGCATAACCCGTGGACCTCCCGGAGTAACCCGTGGACCTTTTTCTTTTTCGGCATAACTCGATGACCTTTCACGGCATAACCCGTGGACCTTTTTTCTTTTCCAGCATAATCCGATGACCTTTCCCGGCATAACCCGTGAACCTCGCCGGCATAATCCGAGGACCTTTTTCCCTTTTCCGGCATAACCAGATGACTTTCCCGGCATAACCCGTGGACCTCGCCGGCATAACCCGAAGACCTTGTTCTTTTTCGGCATAACTCGATGACCTTCCCCGGCATAACCCTTGAACCTCCCCGGCATAACCCAAGCACCCTTTTCTTTTCCGGCATAACCCGATGACTTTCCCGGCATAACCCGTGGACCTCCCCGGTATAACCTGAGGACCTTTTCTTTTCCGGCATAACCCAATGACCTTTCCCGGCATAACCCGTGGACCTCCCCGGCATAACCCGAGGACCTTTTTCCCTTTTCCGGCATAACCCAAGGACCTTTTTCCCTTTTCCGGCATAACCCGATGACTTTCCGGCATAACCCGTGGACCACCCCGGCATAACCAGAGGACCTTTTTCTTTTCCAGCATAACCCGATGACCTTCCCCGGCAAAACCCGTGGACCTCCCCGGCATAACCCGAGGACCTTTTTCTTTTCCGGCATAACCCGATGACCTTCCCCAGCATAACCCGAGGACCTTTCTGGCATAACCCGGTCATTTTTCCAGCATAACCTGGTAATCTTTCCAACTTAGGGCCCCCGTTCCCTAGTTGAAGTCATTATATATATAGGGCTCCACTCCCTAATCTCTTTTTGCCAAAGATACACAATCCTGATTTTATTGCTTTGAATAAAAAAATAGATTAGATTTTGTCGCCCACGAAATTTTCTTAGTGAAAACTTGGGCAGAAATATTTCGTTCGTTTGTTTGTTTTGGTGCCTGAACAGGTTTTTTACCATATGGAACGAGGTTGAGATAACCAAAAGAAGAAATCTCAAACCAAATAAAAGAAAAGAAGAAACAAAGAAAAGAAGTTGAACTCTGAGTGTGGAAGCGGAGAAAAGATGCGGACTACTCGAAATTTGATTGAAGTCACAAGCTTCGCATATCCCGCCTTGGTCCGAAAAGCTGAAGAAGAATGAACCAGCGATTACAACTAACGAGCATCAAGATTCAGATCAAAGTCTGAAGGAAGAGCCATCCAAGACTCAAGATCAAGCTTCAAAAGGTTTATAGATAGGAATCTTGTAACTCATAGTTGATAGGCTTAGCTAGTTTAGCTTTTCATCTTTCATTTTGGCGTAACAAGGAGCTCAGTAAGCAGAAACAACAACAACAGCAGTGAAACCACAGTTTCCCGGTAGACCCAGCTACCAAAACTTCAAGAACTACACTCACCTGATTCCTTTATAGCCAAGGATATGTACGCAACCTCTGAAGCAAGGTTCGGTCAGGCTCTTTCAAAAGATGCTTCTCATGGAGTTTCAAACGGGCAAATATCCCTCATAGTTGCTCATTTTGTCTTTGCCCGAAAATCCGTCGTGTTTCCGAGCAAACAGGGGCAGCTGTGAGCATGTGATTTTTGCCCTATACGAACTACTCCTATAAAATCCAAAGAAAATAGATTTTCCCTTAATTATTTGTCATTTTATGAATTTTTGTAGAATTTTATTTAATTGTTTACATTTTTATGCATGTTTAATTTTTAGTTAAATCAAAAATACCAAAAATTCCATGCATTGCAAATAGGCTTTATTTTTATATTTTAGGATTAAACAGTAATTATTTATTTTATAAAAATTTTAAAATCATAAAAAATAGCTCATTTTTATATTTTTGGCTTTTAATTTTTAGGTTATTGATATTTCTCTTTTAATTTAGAATTAAGTAATCTTCATAATTAGGTGATTAGTTTAACTTCATATTTTTTAGATTAATTTAGGTTTTTAATTTAAGACTTCTAATTAAAAAAGAAGAAAGAAAAGAAAAAGGAAAAGGAAATAAAAGAGGGAATTAAAGAAAAAGGGTTTTAAGAATCTGAATTGGGGTTAATTTTACACCCAAAACCGGCCCAAATATTTCCCAGACCCAAGCACCAGTCCACACGGTCCAACCCACTCTCAAACCAAACGACCCCGTTTTGACCCAAAGGATCCCAGTCGTTGATCATCACAAATCAAACGGCTGAGAACTTCTTAGACTATAGCATATAATTGTCCGAAGACAGACCCCCTACCCCCCAAAAAGACCCCTCACTCACCGTCTCTACTCTATCTAAACTCTAAACCCTAGCCGCCCTCTCACCCCTCGCCGGCTCCGCCCTATTCCGACGTGGTCCGCAGGCCGGAAATCGCCTCACGATGGCGGACCACCACAAATCTTCCCCAAATTTACACCCTGAAACCCCCACAACCTCCTCATGCTAAATCCCCAGTCCTTGTCTTTCAAATCACCACCCAGCCTCTCGAATTTCAAATCTGAGATTCGAAACAAAAACCCTAACTGCTCCAATGCGCTCCATATTCACACCCTATAATCCTTGCACCCCTCTAAACCCTAAACTACCATTAGCCCCCTCCAAATCGGCCTCAATTTGTTCGAATTTTAGATCTTAGATTCTGAAACCCTAAAAGTCTACCCTGGTTGATTCAGAAGCATGTAACGGCTAAAACCTACATGAGTCAATTGCTCTTGACAAGAGCAGTTCATTCATGTGGGTTTGGTTTGTTTCCAAACCTGCCAGAGTCCGGTCAAACTCTGGCAATGTCGACCAAGTTCATCCTTCTGCTAGGTTAGGTAATTCCCCTTTACTCTTCTGTTATTTTTCCTTTTTTTTTAGGTTTTGTTTTCCCTCTTCATGTTCACATATCTGATTAACCGCATGTTTAGGTTTAATTTTAGAATTTTCTTTTCTTTATTCACGACTGCTTAAATGTTTACTTGTTCTTGACTGATTGAAACATGTCTGAATTTTAATACACAACTGCATGATTTTAGTTTAATTAGGGTTCGTTTGATGCCTACACTGTTTTTTCTCCATGATTTTATTTTATAGTCAATTTTATTTCGAGTAAATTAACAAGGTATTTAGGTTGTTTGTTGCTTTAAATTGCTTAAGTTTAAAAAACTGATATAGGTTGAACTCTAGGTTTTTTCATTGCGATTGCATCTTTGATTTTGTTTTGATTACTGTTTAAGTGCATTATTTGTTAGTTTCAATTCTGGTTTGTGCTTCAACAGTTAAGCATTTGAGTCTGTTGGTTTAGATTGCATCCATTTGATCCTCTTAGGCATTTTGATCCAAAATTTTCAATCCTTTCCAAGCTTCTCCTTGGTTGTTCTGAATTGCCCACAAATAGAAATTTTAGGGACTCAACCGAACCTAAAAGTTTAGGATAAAATTGAAATAGGTGGTAATTCAAAGGGTAAAATTGGAGTTTCACATTGGGTAAAATCAGGAAGTTCTAGAACTTAGGATAGCTGTCCCTATCCTTAGCAAATGCTGATTTTGGATAAGGAAAAAGGACAATACAACTGTAAAAAGATGTTGTACTAGGTCAGAATATTCCTTTCTTGGGATGCTTTTTGTGCACTCTATAAAAGGGAAACATTCCCTCACACAATGATAAACATTGACACACAATCATTGACAATCATCAGCATTTTTATGCACAAAGGGTTCTGAAAACACACAGAAATACTGCTTTGAAAATACATACCGATTCTGAAAAAATACCAAGATGGATACAAAAACACTCTAAGAAATTTGTTTCTTTTAGCTGGGGAGTCTTTCCTGGAAAATCTGGTTTCTTTAGCTGTGGTTTGCTGGGTAAAACTGGTGGACTTTTTCTTGTTGATTTCTGGTTGGTATTTCTGAGTTGCTGTTTGTCTGGTTGCTGTTGGTTTAAGCTCCAAAATCAACTCTGTATACTGACCTTTATTTGGTGCATTTGTTGTTGTTTTTTGGATCACTATTAGGTATGTAGTTACACCCCTTTATTGAATGAATTTTTCTTGTTCAAATCTGGTCTTAGTACTCGTGTTTGCTTTCTTATTATTTGAGCCTAAATAGGGGAATGAACTAGCATGATCTCCTTTTGTTTGGTTCACCAATGCTTGTAATTCCTCCTTTGAGAAATGTTTAAGTTTGAAGATTTTCTTTTACCTTATACTGAATTCGGACCTTGTTTGCTGAAATAATCCTTTTTCTTTATTTCTACCTACTTTACTATTTGATTAGGAATGCACCAGTAAATGGAATCCCACCAGTACTGAAACCTTTATTTTGTTTTCTGTTGTTTTGTATGAGAGTGGAAATAAGGCAAAGAAACCTCAAGGCCGGAATTGAATGTTGGCTTGTAAGAAACAGCTCTATAGCTGATTTCTTGCCAGTTGAAGTTGGTTTGAAGGGTTTTGTAACAGCTAAAAGGCTCAGAGCTAGGAAGAAATGTCATTTTATCTTGTCTTAAAATTGTTCTTTCTTTAGACAGATAGTTGTATTTAGAAGTATATTGTAAATTCGTGAGCTATCAAGTAGTAAATAGACTGTTTTAATTTCAAAATTGACTATGTTTGATTATTTATTAGTTTAGGTTTATGGCAGTATGATTTCTTTGCATATCCTATCACCATAGAATGGTTTGAACGTAACACAAAGTTGGGCCAGACTTACGATTGAGCGTAGATGGGGGAAAAACAAATTTCAACAAGTATGGGCCTAGACCTTTGGGCCTGGCCATTGAACCCAATAGCTTGGCTCAATTATAAAGTTTCTTTGTAGATATAGAGTATGAATGTATGTATTTTATGTCTTGAAAATCATGTTAGTGAAATTAATCTTCGAATTTGGATTGTATTTTGAAATTTTTGTTTTTGATTTTCCTATAACAAAGTGAATCATTTCTGCAAATTTTTGGCAAATGGGTAAGCTTTAGAACGTAAAGGGTAGATACGCCCAGCTACTAAATGTTTGTAACTGGGCCCGCCTAATACAAGCTCAATGGGAGCCGGCTTTTGGTTAGAAATCAGACCTGTCAAGGCCTTTGAACTTATTTCATTTTTGGGCCAAATTCTGAGCCGAGCGCAGTTTCAAGGTTGATCGACCCTCTGCTAATTGATCAAATGGGCCACTGCCGGCCCCAAACCTCTTATAAAAAATGATTAAGATGCATATGCCCCAAAACTTGTTCGTAATAATAACTTTTGTTAAGCTTAGGTTAGTTTTAAATAAGAACATCCTTAGATTGCCTTAATTAAGTACAATTTTTTTAAAATCAATTGAGGTGCGCCATGCCAAACAAAACCCCTTAACTCATGGCCCTCATAAAATTAAGTTAACCCTTGTAGAAAAGATTTGAGGTGTGCCGTCAATTAAATTACCCATGACCCTCCCGTATGTTGCTAGTAAATATAGAACCTTCATAGTTGCTTTAGGCGCGTTCTTTAAATAATTCATCATAGCTACGGGTACGGTTCCCGTGACGTAGTTGTGATTTTTAATTATTAAAATCCGGGTGTAGATTTCATGTAGCCCAATTTCATTCTTCAACAATGTTAAATAAAGCGTGTTGCGATTTCGCAACCCCCTTTTTTCCCTCCTCGCTGCGGGAGAATCGGGTTTATGATATTTTTGGGGTATGGGGCAACTCGTTCCTTTTGGGAACTGGGTTTTGCATTTTGAAGAATCGCCACCTAATGATATAGGGTGCATTAGGACACCTATAAAGTTCACTATAACTACATTTTTTGATAACCGGAGATAGAGTAAGGGCTTGAAATTATCCCAAGGTGAAGGTGTTAGGCACCCCTCAGGATCCACTAGTATGGTTCCCGGCCAGACAATTCTTTGTGAATGTGGTGCAACTAACATGTAAGCAGATAAGGCTCAAATAAGAGGGGATTTTAATACACAAAAGCTTGAAAGTAAACAAAGTGTGAAAGAGCAGTTATCAAAGGGCTGATTTTGAAAAGAAGTCATAATATTTTTAAGACAAAGAAAGAAAGGGGAAGGGGGTCCTAGGTTTATATATAATATGGATCACATCAATGCAATACCCGGTAATCACTCCTCAAAAGAGGGGCTACACGTGGTATTAGTGCACCGGTCATCATATCCATATCTACCCTTCCCACCCCGTTGAGGTACTAAAGCGCGGATTAGTCTCGACCACTATTGCATGCTATTACCCGTCCCATTCCTATCAGTCCCGGAGGCACTTAGGACTACTATTCCTAAAAGGGAGGGATATTAGGCTGACTTGGGGTTTTAAAGGTGAAAAATCTAAGGCGACATGCAAAACACATAGGACTACACATTAAAAGGGGAAGCACATAAACACTAAAGGCTCATATATACCTTCTCAAACAAAGCAATCAAATTAGCATGACTCAAACAACAAGCTGGTTCTGAAAATATTAAGACAAAAAGGGAGTTTAAGCTGTTGAAGCAGACCAATTTATTACATAACTCAGATAAGAAGTCCGAATCAGGCCTGCCTGCTGATTGTAGCAATTATTAATTACCAGAAACGGGCTCAGTTTTATTTATTGTCATTACCTAAGGTTTGCCTAAGTGTTTGGGGCAGAATCCTATGAGCATGATATCTATTACGGATTCAGAATGTGGCAAAGCGGTAACAAACTTGAAAATGAGCGGTTTGAAATCCTATAGGCATGCTTGCTAAACTGTGTTAAATAGGGGATTAAATTATAAAAAAAACTGGTTGGGGATAGACTGATTTTAAATTAGACTAGTCTCAGATTCTGCAGATGATGGTATCCATTATTGCTGGTTTTAACACCTATGGACATGATATCTAGTATTGCTGATTTTAATTCCTATAGACATGATATCTAGTTGAACGAGAAATGGAAACAGGCAGGTTTTCACTTGGGAATTCCTATAGGCATGATCTCTATACATTATACTGATTTTTAACCTTATAAACATGATACTCATTTATAGCCATTTAGATCCTAGAGCATGATGTGTAAATGGTAAAAAACTTACGTGTAGAATAAAGTTCTATAGGCAGGTTATCTAGGTGTGAAGTTGAACAAACAAAATTTTAAATGAACCCCTATAGGCATGGTATCTAATATGCTGAATCAAACATGCAGGATGTAAAATAGTCCTATAGGCATGCTTTCTAAATACAGAATTGAATCATTCAAAACACAAATCCTATAAGCATGTTTTCTACCCTTGAGAATGCATAATTACCCATCCCTTTTTCACTAGCCAACCCCAAATGTTCATTACAAATTATTACAGACCAGTTGCTGAATTACATCAAGAAAATACATAAAAAAAAGGGAAATTACAACCATAGGAAACCTGATTCTGACTTCCTCTCTGAGTTATGGAACAAAACGCCTCAAATACCACTTGTTTCAAAGCCTTTCTCGGACCTAGGTGTGTAAGAGTTTCCTAAGGGTCTCAAGGAACCCCGGGCAGTGCTTACACCCAGGTTCAATAGAACCAGACAAAGATTAGTGCAGTGTGGAAGGGCTAGCCCTTATGTGTCCAAGTTCAGATGGGGCTCATGGGTCCCAAGGCAAGGCAAACAACAAGAGGGGCAGAACATAAGTCTAAGAAGATAGTGGAAGTGCAGGAATGGGGTCTTAAAACTGAGGGAATAAGGAGAGGGGTAAAAGGTGATTAGGGAAACAGTAATTAGTAAGATACAAAGTTGATAACTTCATACAAAAGGGGGCAGGGGTTGGGAATTCATTGCAAGGAGCCTATGCACTTAGGCAAGGGTCAGCTTTGGGCATGCACATCAATAGAAGATGCTGGCATGCCTATAAGCCAACCAGAACACACAACAACCAGAGAAAACATGGAGGTTATGATCCCAGGGGGATCAAGTTTGGGTCATGGACAACAATGTTCAATGCTGCCATGACCCAAACCAACCACAGATACCAAACACATTGGGGATGGGGATTTAAGGTTCACAAACCATGATAAGCAAGTAACTGAAACATTAATTCAGAACAGAAAAGGCAGAATACAACATGCTTAACAATGGAACTTAGTTAAATACAAACAAGAGACAAACAAGAATGAAAGAAACGGTAAAGAAAGATGTTGTTGTTGATGCTAAAAATTAGTTAGAACATACCAGTCAGAGAAGCAAAGTGCATTAAAGAAAAGTAAGTAGGACTCCAATTTCTAGCCTTGGCTTTTAGCCGGCTAAACAGACAGTAGCACAAGTAGACGTAAAGCAAGAGAGAGTTTTTGAGTGTAAGTGTGTGTTCTGAACGTAAATTGTCCGTCTCTTTGAAAGAAGAGAAGGTGGGTATTTATATTTTTGAAAATGAGTAGAAATTAAGGTAATAAGCAAAGACTTAACATAAACATGGAAACAATCACTATTCAGAATCAATTACACACATGATTGCCTTTAATTAAGGGATCACTTTCTTAACGGGCAGTGACATATTCAAAATAAGGAAAGAAATCAATTTATAGGCATACTGATTATTGCCATAAAAGAAGTAGTAAAACCATCAAGTAAGTGATTAAGTCTAAGTACAGGAATATACTTGTTTTGGAAAGGATTCAAAAAGGCAAACAAGGAAAGAAATCAATTAACCTTAACGGGCGAGTGAAATCAGATTTTCACAAAAGAAAAGTTTGAAATCAGTCACAAAATTGAAGATCAATCAAACAGGGAAACTTAGCATATAAATAGAGTGCACAAACACTAGACATGCGAATCCAAACTATTGGCAAAAGGAAACAACATGCTATAATAACACAAAGTTAGTAGACAACAAACATTCAAAGCACGATAGTCACGTAGGTCAAGCTTCAGTGACTTAGTAGTAGAGAAAAAGATAGAGTATCAGAAGCATGTAACGGGTCAAGCGAAAAACCCTTCTGAAGACATAGTCGAGTTTCAAATATAGTAAGAACCCAGAATCACATAAAGAAAAGAGATGCTGAAACAAAGGAATTTCAAATCAGGTCGAGCAACTTTAAACAGATGAATTGCACAAGCAGTTTCAGAAACTCGAATAGACCCCAAAGAAATTAGGGTTTTGAAACCAATCGAGTTTAAAGATGATGAGCAAACAGATTACACAAATACTTAGAGACTTGACTGAACCCAAAAGAAATTAGGATTTTCAATACCAATCGAGTCTAGAGATGATAAGCAAGTAAATAAAGCAAACAAATAGTCTCAGGAACTCGAATAAACCCAAAAATTAGGGTTTTGAACACCAATTGAGTCTAGAGATGATAAGCAAGTAAATCAAAAAAAAATACTAACAAATGGACTCAGAAACCTCAAAAGAAATTAGGGTTTTTATCATGCAAACTCAGATAGGAGAACAATACGAGCAAACATAGCAAAACATGTCAAAAATCAGAGAAAGTCTTGAAATAACTTAACAAGAAAACCCTAATCGGAAAAGATAAAGAGTTTTGGAAGCAGATTTTTAAAAGAAACTTCGAGAAAAATGCTTAGAAGTTCAAAGCAATCATGGATCTGAAGCAGATCTGAAAGAAATCGAAAGAACCTTAGAGATTTAGGGTTTCAGATGAACCCCAAGTGACGAGAAAGGGCTTGAAAGCAATGAATCTAAGAAGGAGAGTCAAAGGCCTGACTCGAATGGCCATGGCTGGCCGGAGAAAGATCAGAGACGACCAGAGAACAGTCATCGCGCAAAGTCTGGACCAAGCCCCTTCATGATCTGGTCATAAGACCACAGAAACGAACACGTAGAAGCCAATGAGAGGCTGATACAGGTCTCCGATGACCTTGGAAGGCCATGGATTAGGGGGGATTAGGATGGCGGCGGCAAGGGTTTGAGGGTTGTGTACAGAGGATTTGAGAGAGGAGGGGGATTCAGAGGTGGCGTGTTCTGAGGAATGATAGGGTTTAGGGGGTCATTTGGTATTAATTAAGGTAAGGGGGTCTGATGGTCGTTGATCATTTTGATCAACGGCCTGGATTGAACGGGTAAGTGGGGCGGTTTAATAGAATAGGGTTTGGGTTGGTTCAGATTGCAATTGGGTCGGAGTAATTGGGCTTCAAATTGCGTTCAATTGGGGTTCAAAATCAGGCTATAGTGGAAATAAAATGGGGCTAACATTTAAATAGCCAATTTTTCCTATTTGATTTATAAAAAATAATAAAATAATTTCTGCAAATAAATTAAAGGTACTAAAATGATTTATAATACATAATTAATTATTTAAGAATACCAGACCTAATTTTGTGAACATAAATGCAATTAAATCTTAAAAGAGGTTAGTATTGTAATTATATGCAATTTAGATTTAAAAATACTAAATAAATTTGTAAGAATATGTAAAAAATTGCCTTGGCTACATTTGGTATAGATATAAAATTGCAATAAGGAATCACCAAAATAATGACAATTTTGGAAACAATTACCGAATTTTATGGATAAAAATAAGAGAATGAATAGATTTAAAAATCTTTTAAAATTAAGAAAAAGTAATGAAGCACTTACATATATGCATATGTGCATATATATATATATATATATATATATATATATATATATATGTTGAAGCTATTTTTCATATTGAAAATATATAGGGAAAAATTGGGTGTCAACATGCGAACCACATGTGCATTTCATGTAGCGTGGTTTATGACGCATTTTAAATAGCATTGAATCTTCCTAAAACGATCAAAAGCGGTTATAGAAGCTAAAATGCACAATAGGTTAAAAAATGTAGTAAATCTGATAATAGGCCAATTTTAACAGTTTAAGCGATCGTGCTAGAACCATGGAACCTAGGAATGCTTAACACCTTCTCCCGAGTTAACAGAATTTCTTATCTAGAATTTCTGATTTCGCAGACTTTTAAATAAAGTCGAAATTTCCTCGATTTGGGATTTAAAATAAATCGGTGACTTTGGACACCAACTAAACTATTCTAAGTGGCGACTCTAAAAAAATTAAATAAAATAATCCAATTTCGAATAATGTCACTTTAATTGGAAAAACTCCCTTATATCACCCATCGGGTGGTAATAAATGAGGTGTGACAATGGGGAAACACAATTGTTGAATGAATTTAACCACAAATGAGTTAGCTCAAAAAATCCCTCGAAAATCCTCTCAAATATCGCGGATCCTGAGCTTGGAATGTTCAAATTCCAGAAAATCGTGGAACCCTTGTTATCAATATACTGCCCAGTGCCTTCGCACATGCAGCTCATTTAGTCGCACCTGCAGTCATGCGGGTGCGAAGAATCTCTCATTTCTGCGATTTTGCCAAGGCTCCACTGCCTCCGTTTTTGTGATACTCCACGTACAGGTGCAAGTCCAAACTTCGCTTCTACGTTCCACCCGCCGCCATCTGCGGCCACGCAGGTGCGGCAATTCCCTCATACCTGGGCCCCCTGCACGCCCAACTCCAGGTCGCATCTGTGTTTCCCCTGCTCGCACCTACGATTACCCCTCTGCATATATGATTGCACCAGAATTGGTGTGCTTCAACATCCTCTCAACTTCCAATCTTGATCCGTTAACCATCCGAACCCCACTCGAGGCCCCCGGGACCTCAACCAAACATACCATCAAGTCCCAAACATCACACAAACTTAGTCTAGCCCTCAAATCACATCAAACAATGCTAAAACCACAAATCGCACATCTATTCTAGCCTAATGAATTTTTTTAACTTCTAACTTCTACATTCGATGCCGAAACCTATCATGTCACGTCCGATTGACCTTTAGTTTTGCACACAAGTCAAAAATGATAAAGGGACCTGCTCAA
Organism: Nicotiana attenuata; assembly: GCF_001879085.1. Lineage (NCBI taxonomy): Eukaryota > Viridiplantae > Streptophyta > Magnoliopsida > Solanales > Solanaceae > Nicotiana > Nicotiana attenuata. The sequence continues at coordinate 57,461 of NW_017671176.1, forward strand.
ACTCTCGGAACCCCAATCCGTGCCTAGTAACCACAAATTCCACTATCGGTCAAACTTTAAAATTTCCAACTTTTGTCATTTCAAGCCTTATTCAACTACAGACCTCCAAATCACAATCCAAACACATTCCTAAGTCCAAAATCGCCCAACGGAGGTAAGGAACCATCGAAACTCCATTTCGTAGTCGTTTACACACAAGTCAACATCCGGTCGACCTTTCCAACTTAAGCTTCTAACCTTAAGACTATGTGTCTCAACTCATTCTGAAACCACCCAGAAACCAAACCAACACCCGGGTGAGTCACATAACAATTGTATAGCATAAAATGAGTAGTAAATTGGGGAACGGGGCTACAACTCTCAAAATGACCGGCTGGGTCGTTACATCCTCCCCCTCTTTAACAAACGTTCTGTCACGGCCCAAACTGATGGGCCGCGACGGGCACCCGGTACCTTACTCAATCGAGTACCAACAAAACATATCTTTTCGTATCATACTATCATAGATAACTGAGCCATAGAGGGTGCTGTGAAGTAGGTAGAATACAACATGTAATGCCAACTTATACATAAGACATATGAGCCTCTAAGACCAAAATAACTACTCGTACACTGAACATAGGCCGACAAGGTGATTCAATCTTTTACGTACATGACATATGTCTACAAGGCTCTAAGAATACATAATTGTCAAAAAAGCCGGGACAGAGCCCCGCCATACAAAATAATACACATCTAAATTATACTGACCAAACAAGCAACTTCGAAGTAAATGGAGTGCACCAACATCTTCCGCTGAGCTGATAGCCTACTTGGAGGACTCTCGACCTGTCTATCGAGACCTGCGGGCATGAAATGCAGCATCCCCAGGCAAAAGGGACGTCAGTACGAATAATGTACCGAGTATGTAAGGCACATAAATAAGTACATAAAAGACATGGAAGAAATATAGAGTAAATGACTCAACCTGTAAGTCTGGATAACTCTATAAATTATGAAATACTTAGTGTCATGCATATGCGTATGAATATCATGTCGTGCCTAGGTATATATGCTCATAACATCATCAAGCCTCTGAGGTCATCCCATCATATCATCTCGGCCACCGTGGGCAAAACCATCAACATATACCAACTAATCAGATGGTGGTGCGTAAATAACGCCATAACCTTTCCCATATCCCATATATACATATACATATATATACGCGTATATAACGCCATCTGGTGATGGGTCAATATGCATGTATAAATGCATGAGATGCATATGAAATACATTAATAAAATCTCTTGGTACGTCATAAGACCATTATGTCTCTAATTAATACCATGAAATAAAATTTATCAACTTACGTATTTCTAAGACCTATGAATAGATGATAGAAAAATATAACACATGGGAGAATAAGAATATACACATCCCTAGCATTTCTACGAATAGAGTAATTTATGGAAGTTGTGCATTGTCTCATTTTGTTTGTATCGTAAGAATCATGCCAGAAGGAAAGAAGGGTTAGCCTTAACATACCTGAGCCGATTCTCTTGACAATCCCTCTAACACATATCAATTGCGATAACACGTAACGGCAGATTGAAGTACGGAAAAATCCGTATGATATTCTTGACGAAGATTGCACCGTATTCCCTTAAAATTGCAAAATCTCACATTGCTAAGATACTAAGAAATCTCGTTTGAATTTTTGTTTCAATATATTAGCGTTACTATCACATGAATCTTTGATGACTTGGCTGAATCCTAAATGTCTCATTTTGTAGAGATATAAAATCTCTTTTAGTGATTTAAATGAAAGTTTTTAACCTTGGTGGGTGTGGGACCCACTAGGTTATGACTAAGCTACACAATCTTCTAAAGGTGCCACCTATTACATGTGTAAAGAGTCACTAAATGACTTTGATCAAGACTTTAGTTTGTTGCCACGTTGGGACACTTTTTAACTTTATCCAAAGATTGTAATAAATTAGTTAATCTCCCACTAAAAATTATTAATTAACCAATTATTCATAAAATTAAGAATTATCTCAAATTACTTAAAATACTATTCACTTTTAACCACTTCATACACTTTACTATCTTGGTCATGTGGTGCCTTGTATGACACTAGTCCATAAATACCGAGTATTATAGCTCGGACCGTATTTTATTCGAAATTGACACACTTCGACGAAACTCGTTTTCTTCGATTTCTTGCCCTCTCACCTTCACGAATTTACTTATCCCTTGTTTGAAATAACATAATACTTATAATTCCAAAATAATCTCATTCCTTCACTTACGTCGATTAACTTACGACGAAACTTTAACGTACGAAAATGCGGGATGTAACATCATTCCCCCCTTTGGAACATTCGTCCTCGAATTTTGGCTGATGCACTTATATCATAACTTATAGTTCTTGAGAATACTTTAGAACTCTCCTTGCCATCTAGGCAATTGTTCTGTGAATAATTCCAAAGGCCAGGGCATTCATCCCTTAGCCCTCTTTCTCACTCCATGACTTATGGTCGGAATCTTTCCAATTTTATAACTCTTGCTACCTTTTGTCATCCAGCCTGTACGACTTTTTTTATATGCGACTCTTCTCTCTTTTTATTTCCTCCAGTTTTTAGCAAATCTCTAGGCATCACTTTGTAAGCATATACGGAGCTTGAAAAGATGTCTCTTTGGGCATTTATAGGTATACTGAAGTTTTGCCCGATACTTTATTGAACTTATGAATATTGCTATATCTTATTTCATAGACCCGGTTATCCATTCGTATGACTTTACTGCGTCTAAGTAGGTCATACTATACCATAACTCTTACCTCGATTTAACGTTACTTAGGTCTACTACCAAATTCAAGGTTACTTTCATTGCTTATCCAATATGTATAAATCTATGTGCTTTAATGCTTCCACATTACTGTTTATCTTTAGAATGACGGCCTAATGTCATCTCATACTTTATAACTTTTATCCATCTATTGTTGATTTACCTCAATATCGATCTATAATCTACCCCTGATATCATAACCTTTTATGTAACATTGCCGCTACGGTTCACGTTTCATCGAGCAACATCTAAAATGATTAGACTGATCCACCCGGGGTGATACCATGCTTTCATAACCGTGTCTCAGGGCATCCCAATGCGATTCACCTTGCATGGGTATTTTAATCCTGTCCAATTCATAAGATCCCTTTCATTTCTTCGTCAGTTCATTACTCGATCGAAGGCCCAAATGTCATCCTTTATCTATCACAATTACATCCTCATTCTATTACCATGGCAACATTCCATCTTTTCTAAATGCTATTAGTCTTAGACTCCTTTGAGTTCATTCAAGTTGTAGTGAGCTTTGTATAACTTAGAGAAACTATCTGCTCTTCTTGTTTTCATGGGCTTAATCCTGAGGACTTACCCATTTTTGTTACCTTCTCACTCACCCATCTTATCCTTACTCCTGTCTTCTAGAACCTTGTCACTTCACCATACAATAACTTGCGACCTACACAAGTCTATTTATATTACTTGCAACCTTTCAACTTGCTTGCCTCATATATTTTCTTATGTCATTTTAGAACGTGAAGCGAGACATCACATCGTCTCTAATTCTTCTTTACTCTCTTAGCCAGGTTTTTTCGATACCTAGACCATAGGCTGGAAGATATGCTACTGACGATGCCGCTTTTATTCCTAGATATTGAATCCCCGTGCTTCTAGCCTTTTATCTGAAGAATGGAATATTCATGATATTCTGCCTTTGTATCTCGTACGTTGTTCACCTTTACCTTAGTTACATTAAAATCTCGCATCGTATCTCCTATCTTTTTCATGACCTCCCTTCCACCTAGGTGGAATTTACGTCCGTAACTTGAAGCTCTAATATAATACTTGCACCTTTGGTACATACAATATCCGATAGGAGCTTCGTACTGACTTCTTCTGAGGCTGGTACTTTTCTAACTGGCTTTATCATAAGGCCATTATAGAATATGGTTGTTGTGCTATCCCTCTTGTACCTCTGATATTAAGAGTGACCCTGTAATGTGCTCAATCACGATTTCTATGATTTTTTGGGTCCAATAATCAGATTCCTGATTTACTTTATTGATGTAATTCTTTAGTTTCCTCCTTATTCTAATCAACCTTTATGTAGGCTTAAGCTATCTCCTAATTTGCGGTTCATGGTATTAGTTATTATGTTTAGCCTTTCATGGGCGCTATGGAATATTCATGATATAATCCTTTAACAATTCGATCTATGACCTGGGCTCAATTCTTTCTTTTAACTGTTACCGAAATCTTCCACGGTTGTATATGCTGCATGTATAAAACTCCAAACTCCTAAGTGTACCCATGACGTAACTAACTCCGGATTATTGAGCGAATAATTCCTTTTTGTTCCTTCTCAGCTTTCTTTAAATGTAAGATTTTACTTTTCCTGGTCTATCTTGCCCCTTTCGTGTGCATACTTATCTTACCTTGGTGCTCACGCACATTGGAATTCCATATAACTCATATGATCTTGGATATCACTTATTTTGCTTCCCATTATTAGCCACGGTAGGTGCCACTTTCTCATGGAGTGCATACAATGTTGTTGTGAGACTGTTGTTACAAGACCATTTCCTCGTTAGGGCACTGTGCTTAGGCTGAAGCCTTCTCCTTATTCCCTTAACTAGTCTTTCATTTTAGTACTTAGGGAGGACCCTCTGACTCTTGTAAAGTTGCGAGCTTATTACATTGTATACTCGACGTACCTTTTGATGTCCTTCCTTACCTATAATCATCCGTAGTTACTTACCTCCATGCCCTTATGCTTGTAGTGCTGCTTCTGAACTGATATTTTGACTATCTTCCAAGTGGCACCCTCTTTTATTTTCGTAACACTTATACGGTGCCTTTAACTCCATCCCAACTCCTATCTGAATATTTCTCAAAGGTCACGATGTCATAACTGCAAAGATGAATTCCCCATGTTGGGGTTCCCTATGTTTATCTTGCACGATCTGCTGATTTGTTTGCAACCTCTTGTGTGGCCATAACTAGGCTCTTCTTGAATCAACTATTAAGTGCTCATAGGCTCATTCTCATATCAATATTCTGCGTAATTTTTCTTGGGTTATTTCCTTGTCTTAACTTACATCTCGCACTAGCTACTTATTTCTCAATAACATTCCGGGCAGGAGCCCTTACTTCCTTTCTTTGACGTCACATTTGCATAATGTTCTGGAATTGTAGCATATCTGTAGGATTTGAATAAGTGCAATTTCATCCTTTTTTTATTTTTATCGCGTTCCTTCTTTACCACTCCATAGTTACTAGAACCACTTAATTTTGACTTAATACCACATTATTCCATATTCTCCCCCCCCCATTTTTGGAAGTACTAAGATTTAACACTATGACGATCTACCTATAGATGTTTTACCTTTTTTGGAATATTGTCACATCATCGAGGACCCTTACTCATCTTGCGGTAATTCTTCTATACCATGGATAACGAAATTCCTTAATCGCGAGGGAGGCACTTAGTGTAACTGGCACACATAGTCCCTTAAGCTTAACTTTGCTCACATTTCTTGATTTAGGGAAGTGTTGTCCTAAATGACCATTCTCTGAATTTCTCATAAATCTTCTTTTGTTTTCCATTCTATTATCGCCAGAACGAAATCTGAAATTCTCATGGTGCCAACTATTATCCAATCACTCAGTCCCTAATTCACGTTTAGTTTATTTTGTTCACCAGTTCATACTAATTTCTATTACTTGGGGTTTAACTCTCCCGTCTGGTAGTCCCGTTGGAGTCACGAACTTATTCCTTGAAATGAGGATATCGCTTTATGGCCTATACTCTTTTGTTGTCTGAAGGCCTGTCACATTTCGTCTTTTCCTTCACTTGATTGTAGACTCTGTAATACCATCGTTTTTTTACCTAACGTTGTCATCGGTGTATCACATCTTACTCATAATGCTTCATTAACTCTCTTCTTATTTCCTACTAACATCTATGTCTATTACTTTATTCTGAGAACTCGAACAAGACATTCTTTTGCTTTTAGCTTTCCTTGCTCCATCCATTGGCTCTTTGAATTGCCTAAATTTTTCCTCTACTAGGGGCGGAAGCCATAGTAAGGTAATATTTGTCCCTTCAAGTCTCCCAGTGCCTATCGTTGTAGTACTCATATCTGGTTATACTATTTTATAGTGCACCATCTGGGTGTCTCACAAGGAGATCTACTGGTACATTTGCAATGTCCTTCCGAAACGTCAACTAACGCAAATAATCCATTCACCATTTTAGGTTGCTTGTAACGACCCGACCGGTCATTTTTAGAATTCACGCCCCGATCCCCTATTAACTGGTTCCTGTAAGTTTATTTCTGCTATTTTGGTTTGCTGGGACGTTCGGTGTTGAGTTTCGGGGCACTTAGTCCCTAAATGAGAGCTTAAGTGTTGAAAAGTGGTCCGTAGTCAGAACTGTGTGAAGACGGCCTTGGAATGGAAATCCGATGGTTCTGTTAGCTCCGTTAGGTGATTTCGGGGTTGGGTGCGTGTTCGGAATGTATTTTGGAGGTTCCTAGCTAATTTAGGCTTGAAATGCCGAAGTTTGAATTTTTGAAGTTTCCGGTCCGATAGTGAGTTTTTGATCCGATGGCCGGAATGGAATTTCGGAAGTTGCAGTAGCTCCGTCATGCCATTTGGGACGTGTGTGAAAAATTTCAGGTCATTCGGACGTGTTTTGGTCAGGTTTTTGATCGAAAGCGTGTTTTGATGAAATTTGAATCTTAGGCTCAAATTCTTGTTTTATTCGAGTTTCCGGCGTAGTTTTAGGTGGTTTAAGGATTGGTACAAGTTTGAATGGTGTTATAAGATATGTCCGTAGGTTTGGTTGAGGTCCCGGGGGCCTCGGGTGTGTTTCGGATGGGCTACGGGTCATTTCCCCTTGCATTTGAACTGTTGTTGCTGCTTCTGGTACTCCTTCTTCGCGTTCGCGATATGGCCTTCGCGTTCGCGAAGGCTTATCTTGTCCACCTGAAAAATCCTTCTTCGCGTTTGCGTTTAGAGCCTCGCGTTCGCGAAGCTCTGCCTCTCCCTTCAACGCGTTCGCGTCTACCATCCTGAGTTCGCGTAGTTATGCTGTCTCACCCTTCGCGTTCGCGTACAGACTCACGCGTTCGCGAAGCGCAGTCTTTGGGCCTTCAAATTATTCTTCTTTGCGTTCGCGGATGCGTTGTCGCGTTCGCGATGAGTAACTAAACACCTTCACTTATCCTTCTTCGCGAACGCGATGCTTCTTCCGCGTTCGCGATGACCAATTTTCTGGGCAGACAGATTAAATTCCAATTTCGAGGGTTTCACCATTGTTATCACATTTTTGACTTCTAGAGCTCGGTTCTTGGCGATTTTTGAAGGGATTTTCACCTGGGCGACTTGGGTAAGTGCTTCTCACTCGATTTAGACCAATTTTCATGAATCTCCTCTTAATTTCCTCCTTTAATTTCAGATTTTTAATGAAAAATGGGTAGAACTTCATAGACCGAATTACTGAGTTTTGAGGGGGTGTTTGACCTCCGATTTGGGAGATTTTTATATGGTTAGACTCGTGAAAGGACGAGGGTTCTGAAAATGTAAAAATTATCCGATTCTGTGACGTTGGCCTGAGGGGCGTTTTGGTCATTTTGCCTAATTTCACGCTTTAGCCTTGAATTAAATAGTAGAATCAGTTGCTTGAGATGTTATTTACAATGTGTGATTTAATTGAATAGATTTGGGCCATTTGGAGTCGAGTACTTGTGGCAAGTACGCGGTTACTAGTTGATTTTAGCCAGTTCGAAGTAAGTATCTTGCCTAACCTTGTGTGGGGGACTTCCCCTTAGGATTTGACTCTTCTTTGTTGATTGATTCCTTGTACGCGAGGTGACGAGTGCGTGCTAGGATTTATTTGTGAAAAATTGCCCCTTTTAGGCTCTTAGATCCTTGTAGTCACCGAATATAAAGTTGTTCTTGATACGATTGAGTTCCCTGTTATTAGCTTCACCTTTACATGTCTTACTTGGAAATTATTTGCCCCTTTTTGGCTTATTCTTGTTGTCTAATTGACTTTTACTTGTTTCACTGTAGACATTACCCTTCTATAGTCACATTATCATTCCTAACTGCTTGTCTTTATTTGAAAAGCATTATTTCTATCTCTCGTGTAATTAATTGGTCTTAATTGAAAAGGAGCTAGATATCCTATATTCAGTTGATATTTCCTTAATTGTAATTATTTGATTCATGTTAACTTCCTTGTTGTTGAACTTAGTATTATGGAATCATTGTTTCATATTATTTCTCCCTTGTTGAGTTTTTCTTATTGTGCTTAGTATTTCTCTGTTAAGGTTATTCCTTGTGACTTGTGAGTTAGTTGTACCGTCTTTTGGTGAACGGAAATACCTGAGTTGATTCTCTTGCTTTGTTCCTGTATATATTGTCGTTTGTTGTGTTGTACTTGAGACTGTGATGCACGAGGTCTCTGCCGTGCGGTTGTTAATACTGTGATGCACGAGGTTTCTGCCGTGCGATTGTGAATATTGTGATGCACAAGGTTTTTGCCGTGCGGTTGTTGATACTGTGATGCACGAGGTTTCTGCCGTGCGGTTGATTTTGAAGGGTTGCACGAGGTCTTTGCCGTGCTGTTGTTGTTATTGATGTTTTGCACATGCGGCGTAATAAGGCGGGATATGTTATATGCTTATATGTGGGTTGCGCATGTGGCGGAATAAGGAGGGAACATTGTGATGCACGTGTGGCGAAATAAGGCGGTACCTAATATCTTATTATTTGCACACGTGGCGAAATAAGGTGGGCTATGTCAGGGGATGATTGTAGAGAATTGTGACGGCCTATGGAGGCATTCCTATTTGTTTAATAATGTGATTGTGGGTTGCTTACCGGTATGAGCTTTATCGCTTGGAAGTTGTGAGGAAACATCGTACGTGCGGTCCGTTCTCCTTTTCATGTTTACTAGCTGGTAGAATTTTGTTAGAAACATTTGCACAAGCATACACGTAGCTGAACACTCCTATTAGAGGTGAATTCCTCCTGATTTTTTCTAAGGGTGGAGGTACGCCCTCGTTTATCCATTATATTTGGGAGAGTGGCCCTAGTTAGCCAGTTAGTTGTCGATATGACCATGAGACTGATGGGGCACAGGATGCCAATTGTTAGATTTCAGATGCTGGGTCTTCGCGAGTTATGGCTTGTCCGAGACCGGGTGAAATTGTGAAAAGAGCTGGATAAGACCTTTGTGAACATCATTGTAGGATATGAGTTATTGACTTGTTTTCCCCTTGCTGTGTTGTGACCTTAGGATTTGGATTGTGATTCTGCCGTCATTTCGTATCCTCATTTATTATATTCTCGTTGTTACTTGTTGTATTTCTCCCTTATTGTGAATTGTAGCATTCTTGGTCATTCATGCAGTCTTTACATATTTATATGTCGTTTCCATTATTCCTATGATTATACTGTTTATCGACCGGTAGGTGCCTTGACTGTTCCTCGTCACTACTCCACCGAGGTTAGTCTTGATACTTACTGGGCACCGCCGTGGTGTGCTCATGCTACTCTTCTGCACATTTTTGTTGTGCAGATACAGGTACTCCCACTCAGTTCTGTCAGCCTTGGAAGGAGGCGTATCGGTAGAGACTTCGAGGTATATCTGCTACGTCCGCAGACCGAGGAGTCCCTTTCCAGCTTTCTGTAATAAGTATAGCGCTTTCAGCATTTCTCCTTTGTATAGATATTCTTGAATCAGAGCCTCTTAAGTATCCCTTAGCTTGTGATTTGTGAGTTTCCGGGTTTTGGGAATGTTGTTAGCTTCGAGAATTGTTGTGGTATGTGTCGAGCGGCACCTTAAACACCGTTTTATTTTACTAGTTCAGTTTTATTTATTTTCTTCCGCAATTATGGTTTATCTTCCGCATTGTTAGACTTACCTAGTCGTAGGGACTAGGTGCCGTCACGACATGTTCACGGAGGTCGAACTGGGGTCGTGACAAGTTGGTATCAGAGCTCTAGGTTCATAGGAGTCACAGATCACAAGCCGGTTTATTAGAGTCTCGTGGATCGGTACGGAGACGTCTGTACTTATCTGCGAGAGGCTATGTAACCGTTAGGAAAATTCCACTTCATTTGATTTCCCTGTCGTGCGAGATTTTTGACATCTACAATCCTAAACCTCTGTCTTCTACTCTCTCACAGATGGTGAGGACACGTACTACCCGAGGTGATCAGGCACCCGCGCCCCTGCTGCAGCCGTTGGAGGTCGGGGCCGGGGTAGAGTTCCAGGACGCGCACGCGGTACAACGAGAGCACCTGCACGAACTGCCGCCGAGGTACCACCAGCAGATCCAGCCGGAGCCCAGGCACCTGACACGCCTATTGCTACTACTACTCCAGCCCTTCAGGAGACTTTGGCACAGTTCATGAGCATGTTCACCACTTTGGCTCAGGCAGGATTGCTTCCCCTTGCTGCCGCCACATCCCAGGCCGGGGGAGGAGCACAAACTCCCGCCGCCCGAACTCCTGAGCAGCGAGCGCATGTTGAGCAGGTCCTAGAGATTATTCCTGCGCCGCTTGGGGCACCAGTTCAGCCCGAGGGCATGGCAGCAGCTTCCGAGTAGGAGCAGATGGGACTAGAGAGGTTCAAGAAGTATGATCCTCCGATGTTCAGTGGATTAGCATCAGACGATGCCTTGGGGTTTCTTGATGAGTGTTACCGTATTCTCTGTACTATGGGTATCTCTGGATCGAGCGGGGTTTCTTCCACTACTTTCCAGCTTCGAGGAGCCGCCTATGATTGGTGGCGCACCTATGAGTTAGACAGCCCAGACGAGGCAGCTTCACTGACTTGGACCCAGTTTTTAGATATATTTCTGAGAGAGTTATTTCCTCAGAGCCTCAGGGATGCATGGCGCGCGGAGTTTGAGCATTTGTGCCAGGGTGCTATGACCGTCTCGGAGTATGCTGTCCGTTACACTAGTTTGGCTAGACATGCCTCAGCCTTGGTTTCTACTGTTCGCGAGAAGGTTCGCCGGTTCATTGAGGGGCTCATTCCTAGCATCAGGTCCAGCATGGCCCGTGAGTTGGAGATGGATATTCCGTATCAGCAGGTGGTGAATATTGCTAGGAGGATAGAGGGTATGCATGCTAGAGAGAGAGAGGGCAGGCAGGGTCATAAGAGAGAGAGCAGCCGAGATCAGGAGAGAGAGCTTGAGGAGGCGAGGAGGCTTCATAGACCGGGGAGGTATACCGGTCCTTATTTTGGAGGCAGGGTGCATCATGGTAGAGGTTTTGCGGGTCAGCCAGTTCAGTTCGCGCTTCAGGCTTTGCATGGTGACTCAGGTGCTCATAGGTCTCGGAGTACCCGTATCGCACAGTTCCCACTGCCTCGTCATCAGAGAGGGTGCTTTGAGTGTGGAGATACTAGCCACATGATGAGAGATTGTCCCAGACTTCGGACCGGTGTGTCCCAGCGAGGTATTCAGGCAGGTAGAGGGCGCCCAAGAGGGGAAGGCCCGGCTCGTTGATGTGTTTCATATAATAGGCTTGAGGCCAATGCGCCGGTTGAATGTCATTCAGGTACGGGTTCGGTTTGTTATAGAGGGGCACTATCTGTAGTTCATTACAGTTCTGCTTATCGGGGTGAGTTCCCTTATTTGTTGTTCCATTTATGAGTGTGTTTCATGATTGTACTTTGTCTACGTGATTATTCTGTTGGGAGGTTCTATGAGTGATAGCTGTGTCTATCGTCCGTTCCTAGTTGTTGTCGAGAGTTATGAGGTTAGTAGTAAATTCATGTTGTCTGTTTCGGTAGGTTTGATGTGATCTCTGAGTATTCTTGGTTACGAGCTGTGATTTCTATGCTCCACCGGTATGGGAGCCAGCCTGTGTTGTAATTGTAGACTAAATTGATCTAGTGAGAGTCTCTAGATGGGTTGATGTGTGCCCTACTTGTGATTCAGTAATGAGGGCGGGACCCTCGTGATTTCAGGTGATTTGATATGTTGAGACCGGGTGGTGTACTGCGGTGAGAAGTTATACCAGTATAAGATCATTGTGAGTCTTTTATATGCTTCCATTCTTTCTTGTTAGATGTTTTGTAGATTTGTGTTTTAGAAGAATTTGTGCTAGTTCGACTTGTTTGATAGTCCCCTTATGTGTTTTCCCTTCCCATATTTGTTCATTTTGTTCTATGCTTCTTGAGTTTTAGCTTGTGGGGTCGTGACAAGTTGGTATCAGAAATGATATTGTGGGCCTATGGGTGATGTGTCATGTTGTGTGGTTGTACCTTGTGTGTGTTGGCTTGTATTGAAATAGGTGGTTGAGACTGATGCCGGACATGGATTTAGGATCGGGTCTTTTGGAAACAGATGGAAGGTGAGAATTCTGGCTTGAAGGCCTATTGGTATTGCTAGAAAGGTTAAATTTCAGTTGAGATGGTGTCGTCAGGCTTAAGTGGATTGGGGTGACGTGGGATCACCCGCGGATATATGTTGGAAGTGCGCACTCAGTGACTTGAAGACTTCAGGTGTGTTCTCTATGCTCGTTCGAGGACGAACGAATGTTTAAGTGTGGGAGGATGTAACGACCCGACCGGTCGTTATTAGAATTCATGCCCCGATCCCCTATTAACTGCTTCCTCTAAGTCCATTTCTGCTATTTTGGTTTGCTGGGACGTTCGGTGTTGAGTTTCGGGGCACTTAGTCCCTAAATGAGAGCTTAAGTATTGAAAAGTGGTCCGTAGTCAGAACTGTGTGAAGACGGCCTTGGAATAGAAATCTGATGGTTCCGTTAGCTCCGTTAGGTGATTTCGGGGTTGGGTGCGTTTTCGGAATGTATTTTGGAGGTTCCTAGCTAATTTAGCTTGAAATGCCGAAGTTTGAATTTTTGAAGTTTCCGGTCCGATAGTGAGTTTTTTATCCGAGGGCCGGAATGGAATTCCGGAAGTTGCAGTAGCTCCGTCATGCCATTTGGGACGTGTGTGCAAAATTTCAGGTCATTTGGACGTGTTTTGGTTAGGTTTTTGATCGAAAGCGATTTTTGATGAAATTTGAAGTTCTTAGGCTCAAATCCTTGTTTAATTCGAGTTTCCGGCGTCGTTTTAGGTGGTTTAAGGATTGGTACAAGTTTGAATGGTGTTATAGGATATGTCCGTAGGTTTGGTTGAGGTCCCGGGGGCCTCGGGTGTGTTTCGGATGGGCTACGGTTCATTTCCCCTTGCTTTTGAACTGCTGTTGCTGCTTCTGGTACTCCTTCTTCGCGTTCGCGATATGGCCTTCGCGTTCGCGAAGGCTTATCTTGGCCACCTAAAAAATCCTTCTTCGCGTTCGCGTTTAGAGCCTCGCGTTCGCGAAGCTCTGCCTCTCCCTTCAACGCGTTCGCGTCTACCATCCCGCGTTCGCGTAGTTATGTTGTCTCACCCTTCGCGTTCGCGTACAGACTCACGCGTTCGCGAAGGGCAGTCTTTGGGCCTTCAAATTCTTCTTCTTCGCGTTCGCGGACGCGTTGTCGCGTTCGCGATGAGTAACTGAACACCTTCACTTATCCTTCTTCGCGAACGCGATGCTTCTTCCGCGTTCGCGATGACCAATTTTCTGGGCAGACAGATTAAATTCCAATTTCGAGGGTTTCACCATTGTTATCACATTTTTGACTTCTAGAGCTCGGTTCTTGGCGATTTTTGAAGGGATTTTCACCTGGACGACTTGGGTAAGTGCTTCTCACTCGATTTAGACCAATTTCCATGAATCTCCTCCTAATTTCCTCCTTTAATTTCAGATTTTTAATGAAAAATGGGTAGAACTTCATAGACCGAATTATTGAGTTTTGAGGGGGTGTTTGACCTCCGATTTCGGAGATTTTTATATGGTTAGACTCGTGAAAGGACAAGGGTTCTGAAAATGTAAAAATTATCCGATTCCAAGACGTTGGCCTGAGGGGCATTTTTGTCATTTTGCCTAATATCACGCTTTAGCCTTGAATTAAATAGTAGAATCAGTTGCTTGAGATGTTATTTACAATGTGTGATTTAATTGAATAGATTTGGGCCATTTGGAGTCGAGTACTCGTGGCAAGTACGCGGTTGCTAGTTGATTTTAGCCGGTTCGAGGTAAGTATCTTGCCTAACCTTGTGTGGGGGACGTCCCCTTAGGATTTGAGTCTTCTTTATTGATTGTATTCCTTGTACGCGAGGTGACGAGTGCGTGCTAGGATTTATTTGTGGAAAATTGCCCCTTTTAGGCTCTTAGATCCTTGTAGTCACCGAATATAATGTTGTTCTTGATACGATTGAGTTCCCTGTTATTAGCTTCACCTTTACATGTCTTACATAGAAATTATTTGCCCCTTTTTGGCTTATTCTTGTTGCCTAATTGACTTTTACTTGTTTCACTGTAGACATTACCCTTCTATAGTCACATTATCATTCCTAACTGCTTGTCTTTATTCGGAAAGCATTATTTTTATCTCTCGTGTAATTAATCGGTCTTAATTGGAAAGGAGTTAGATATCGTATATTCAGTTTATATTTCCTTAATTGTAATTATTTGATTCATGTTAACTTCCTTGTTGTTGAACTTAGTATTATGGAATCGTTGTTTCATATTATTTCTCCCTTGTTGAGTTTTTCTTATTGCGCTTCGCATTTCTCTGTTACAGTTATTCCTTGTGAGTTAGTTGTACCGTCCTTTGGTGAACGGAAATACCTGAGTTAATTCTCTTGCTTTTTTCCTGTATATATTGTCGTTTGTTGTGTTGTACTTGAGACTCTGATGCACGAGGTTTCTGCCGTGCGGTTGTTGATACTGTGATGCACGAGGTTTCTGCAGTGCGATTGTGAATATTGTGATGCACGAGGTTTCTGCCGTGCGGTTGTTGATACTGTGATGCACGAGGTTTCTGCCGTGTTTGAAGGGTTGCACGAGGTCTTTGCCGTGCTGTTGTTGTTATTGATGTTTTGCACATGCGGCGTAATAAGGCGGGATATGTTATATGCTTTTATGTGGGTTGCGCATGTGGCGGAATAAGGAGGGAACATTGTGATGCACGTGTGGCGAAATAAGGCGGTACCTAATATCTTATTATTTGCACACGTGGCGAAATAAGGTGGGCTATGTCAGGGGATGATTGTAGAGAATTGTGACGGCCTGTGGAGGCATTCCTATTCGTTTAATAATGTGATTGTGGGTTGCTTACCGGTATGAGCTTTATCGCTTGGAAGTTGTGAGGAAACATCGTACGTGCGGTCCGTTCTCCTTTTCATGTTTACTAGCTGGTAGAATTTTGTTAGAAACATTTGCACAAGCATACACGTAGCTGAACACTCCTATTAGAGGTGAATTCCTCCTGATTTTTCTAAGGGTGGAGGTACGCCCTCGTTTATCCATTATATTTGTGAGAGTGGCCCTAGTTAGCCAGTTAGTTGTCGGTATGACCATGACATTGATGGGGCACAGGATGCCAATTGTTAGATTTTAGATGCTGGGTCTTCGCGAGTTGTGGCTTGTCCGAGACTGGGTGAAATTGTGGAAAGAGTTGGATAAGACCTTTGTGAACATTTTAGGATATGAGTTATTGACTTGTTTTCCCCTTGCTGTGTTGTGACCTTAGGATTTGGATTGTGATTCTGCCATCATTTCGTATCCTCATTTATTATATTCTCGTTGTTACTTGTTGTATTTCTCCCTTATTGTGAATTGTAGCATTCTCGGTCATTCATGCAGTCTTTACATATTTATATGTCGTTACCATTATTCCTATGATTATACTGTTTATCGACCGGTAGGTGCCTTGACTGTTCCTCGTCACTACTCCACCGAGGTTAGTCTTGATACTTACTGGGCACTGCCGTGGTGTGCTCATGCTACTCTTTTGCACATTTTTGTTGTGCAGATACAGGTACTCCCACTCAGTTCTGTCAGCCTTGGAAGGAGGCGTATCGGTAGAGACTTCGAGGTATATCTGCTACGTCCGCAGACCAAGGAGTCCCTTTCCAGCTTTCTGTAATAAGTATAGCTCTTTCAGCATTTCTCCTTTGTATAGATATTCTTGAGTCAGAGCCTCTTATGTATCCCTTAGCTTATGATTTGTGAGTTTTCGGGTTTTGGGAATGTTGTTAGCTTCGAGAATTGTTGTGGTATGTGCCGAGCGGCACCTTAAAGACCGTTTTATTTTACTAGTTCAATTTTATTTATTTTCTTCCGCAATTATGGTTTATCTTCCGCATTGTTAGGCTTACCTAGTCGTAGGGACTAGGTGCCGTCACGACATGTTCACGGAGGGCGAACTGGGGTCGTGACATTACTCTAACCCCAGCGGGATCCAGATATCCCGTTCCTCTCTCAAACTACACATGTTAGCCCCATAGGGCATAACTAAGATAGATGTAGTTGATTGTACATACCTTTGTTACTGTTGAAAGTAACTCAAAATGCTTATATTTCGTTTCTTGAATTGTAAAAAATGATCATCTTCACTAACGGGGTACCTCGTACCCTTCTTCATCTTGCTTCTTTTACTTGTTGAAATTTGTATCTATCTTCTGAATCTCTCATTGTCTTTCACCATAGGGGTGGATAGATATTCCTGCCTTAAGGCTCCTCGTATACACATGATCTGCAGAATACCTCATATTTATCCGTCATAATCATGATACAAAAATTGAGTGTATACGGTAAAATCGAAGGGTTCGATTCTCGTCATCGAGGCACCTCGGAAGATCACCTCGAGGGCTCGAGGTTACCACCGAGTTTCCTCCCTCGAGGTTAGTTGACGAACCTCTACCTCGGAGCAGTAATGATCACGGTAATGGTGGAAATTGGGAGTTCCCAAGGCACGTGGCTAGGACTGACAATGTCTAGGGGGCTACTCTAAACCCGAATAAGGGCGTCGTCTAGCTGTCTCATCTCCATATCTTTGTGATTAATGTTTTTTGTACTATGGTAGGATTCCCCTCCTATATAAAGGGGACCCTTGTCATTTTCTAAACATCTGTTGCCCCATACTAAATACATAACAACATTCTCTCTGCTCTCTAACATACTCTTTTGATATTATTACTTCCATTTATTATCTCCATTATTGTTCATCATTTAATACTTATCATTGGCCATAAAGAGCCTTCATTGATTTTATTATAACTGTTAGTCGCTCTCCAATTGCCTTCCGATGGCTCCCAGCCGAGCATCAAAATCGACCTCGAGGCCCCAGAATCGACAAGCTCGAGGCCCCGATTGTTAACCCATCAGTTTGGTTAACGCCTTACTCCTAACTCTTATCTCATTCCTAAGTCTCACACATAGCATCAACTGCTTAACAACCGACATAAAAATAGATCACGTATTTTTAGATTCCCGTAATCAAATTTAATTGTTATTACCATTTTCATGGTAAACATTTTGGCGCCCACCATGGGGCTAAAAATAATAGTGATTATTTTCTTGCAGGTTTAACCACGTAACGCGAGTTATCTTTCACACGTTTCTTGTCCAAGATCATTGATATTAGGTCAAATGTCTAACTCAGTAAACGCACGTGAAAACATCAACCTTGAAGACCATGGAGAAAATGGCATTGACGTCCCAGGTGTTGGTGTACCACCACGAAACCCTTAGAACGCACCAGAACTTATTCCCGTTGACGCAGTTTCATGCGACGCTCAACACGTCGAAATAAGCTCCCACACCAACAGGAGCATACACCAAGGCGACCAACAAGAAGCCTAGAAAAGCCCAGCTCGGGAAGAACGGGAGGTTAGTCTTCATGTTATTTTTGAAATGTTGCAGGCACAACAACTGGCTATTGCTCAACTGCAAAGTCACCAGAAAACTCCTAGCACGGTAGCACCGGGGACAGCTCCACCAGCCGAGCAGATATCGGAGAGATCGAGCAATAATGGGTCGATAGCCGATCCCGCCATCATAAAGATGCTCGAGGACCTCACCAAAAGGATCGAATCAGGTGAGAAAATGATAAAAGGCAATGTTAAGAAGGTGGAGACATACAACTCCAGGATCGATCAAATTCTTGGAGCTCCCCCGATCTTGAAAGGTGTAGACTCAAAGAAGTTCGTACAGAAGCCGTTCCCACAGGAAGAGGTCCCGAAACCCATTCCAAAGAAGTTCACAATGCCAGATCTTCCGAAATATAACGGTACCTCGAATCCCAATGAGCATGTTACCGCCTACACCTGTGCAGTAAAGGGCAACAACCTAAGGGACGACGACATCGAGTCTGTCCTGCTGAAGATGTTCGGGGAAACACTTTTTAAATGGGCAACAATGTGGTATCACAACCTGGCCCCAAATTCTATAGACTCATTTGCCATGCTGGCAGATTCCTTCATAAAGGCACATGTTGGGGCCATCAAGGTGGCCACAAGGAAATCCGACGTCTTCAAGATTAAGCAAATGGATAATGAGATGCTATGAGAGTCTGTATCTCGCTATCAAATGGAACAAATGGAACTACCACCAGACTCCGACGAATGGGTGGTACAGGCCTTCACTCAAGGTCTGAACGAACGAAGATCGGTGGCTTTGAAATAGCTGAAACAGAACCTGATCGAGTACCCAGCCGTGACTTGGTCGGATGTCCATAAATGATACCAGTCGAAAATCAGGGTCGAGGACGACCACCTAGGGCCCCCTCGGGCTCGGTATGCCCAAGCAGAATTCTGGCAATGGAGCCAAAACCAAACAATTAAATGTACATGCCATACATCGAAGACAGGAGGAACGCCACGAGGCGCAACGTACCCCGCAACGATCGAAGGATGGACCGAGGATAGAATCCTCGAGGACTCGTCAAGAGAGCCGGATTTGATAGGCACACGGGGCCAACACTGGCACCTCGCTTGTCAGAATACAACTTCAACGTCGATGTATCAAACATCGAGTTCGCCATCAGTAAAATAAGAGACGCCATGTGGCCCAGGCCCGTACAACCAGACCCCTCACAAAGGAACCATAACTTAGTGTGTGAATTTCGCAACACGCACGGGCACAGGACCGAAGATTGCGAGCAACTCCGTGAAGAAGTGGCCCGATTACTCAGCAAAGGTCACCTCCGGGAATTCCTCAGCGACATAGCTAAAAGTCGTTTTCGAGCAAAAGAACCGACCAAAAAGAACGAAGCAGATGAGCTGGAACATGTCATCCATACGATCTTTTGAGGTATTGGCACCCAGCAGGAACACCCAGCCAGGAAAGCAAGAACATTCCTCAAACGGGGAAAAGCCAACTCGAGGCCACATTCGGCTCCGCTGCGCCGCACTGGTAACTTCTTGTTTTTTTTAAACACATTCCGAATTAGAAATATTCTTGTGAATCTAGGTAGCTCGAATAATATTATCAAGTCGAAGGTGACAAAGCAGCTCAGACTGGCTAACCAAATTATGCCCGCCTTTCGTAGTCCTAGACGGACCGAACTGGGCATACAAAACAACAAAAGTAGAAACTGTCGTACCAGTCAATAAGGCCGGCACGACCTGAAACACCGGTACCTCCACCGTCAAGAGGGCTAAAGGATAAACGAATAGTGAAATAGCGATAACAAGCCACACTCTCGGCTACTCCCGACTAAACAAAGCAGGGGATCGTACTGTGTCCTCATCACAAACGACTGAAACACATCAGGGCTCGAGACATCGCCGACACAATCTACGCTAAGGTATGACCTCCTCCCGATTCTTTCAATTCTACGCTGACCCGAGTGCAGGTACCCATTCAAAACGGCCGAAGCACTTCTCGAAGGCCTTAGGTTTCGAAAGCATGCGTTGTACTCTTTTCCTTCGCCCGGGTTTTTATCGTAACAAGGGTTTTACCAGAAAGGTTTTTAATGAGGCAACACCTATATGCTACCTAAGGAAAACTCAACGAGTATTCGAGGCTTCTTTTGCAATCAACCTCGAATACTGGGGGGCATCCCCCCAAAAGATCACCTTTTCGGATAAGCTAAGACATGCTGAACGGGGTCTCAATAGAAAATACAATGTACCGGGACAAACGGTCAAACAAACCGTGTCTGCATAGAAAGCTCCTAACAGCAAAGGAATGTATACTTGTACCAAGTAATCGAAGAATACTTTTCATCAAAGCACTTCACGCTTCAAAAGAAACTCGGTATTTTTTGTAAAAACGGCTCCTCTGACAAAAACGTGATGGGAATCGACAACTCAAACAACGTGACCCCCAGGTCGAAGCTCCTAACTCATAAGCCCTCAATGAGGCAACACTGAGATCACAAAATAGCTCCAGAGGAAAAAATGTCCCGAGCACTCGGGGACTGTCGTTAAGAACTCGAGTCCGTATGACCCCTGGGTCAGAAACTCCGGAATCGTAAGCCCTCAATGAGGCAATACCATCTCCATCATAATGGCTCCCGAGCCGAGAAGTCCTCGATAACTCGGGGACTGCCGCCAATCACCATCTCCATCGGCTTATAAAAAATCTGAGGCCATAAGACCCCAAATGGGCAGCCTCGGTCTCGTAAGGCCTACATAAGGCAACAATAATATCTGTAAGACCTCAAGCAAGGCATGAACCATGCTTGTACCAAGCGGCATCATCTATAAGACCTCAAGCAAGGCATGAACCGTACTTGTACCAAGTATCTAAAAACTGTAAGACCTCAAAGACATGAAAATTTTGTAAGACCTTACTAAAGCCATAAACTCAATGTTAAAGTTAAGGCTATATATCGAACTTGTAAGACCCCTAAAAGGCATACCCTCGATATAGATGCTGAAACTACTTCACTCGGGATGAAAAATGGCTCCGGCCAAGTACAAATGACTACGGTCCTAAGGCTATACCAGCCAAACTAACGTGACTCGGGGACGCCTGACCGTTGCTACAAAATCACAGGCCTTCAATTACTTCGAATCTACTTCAAAAAGAACCGGTTAAAGACGCTACCCTGGACTAGGCAAAAGAGCTTCGACCATGTCAGCTCCTAAACACTTGCTTCAAGATACTCAGCCTCCGAGCCAAACCTCCCGAGGTGCTCGATCATCGCCATATAATGACTCGCAATTGAGGTTTTTTATTAAACCGTTGAAGAGTTAGGAAAACACATTCAAAAAATCCTTATCGAGGGGGAAATAAAGCCTACATAAAAGGTCGCATCGACCTAAGGCGTAAGAGCCATTGTCGCCAGCCCACATAAAAGGTCGCGACCGAAGGCGTAAGACCCATTGTCGCCAGTCCACACAAATCAAAAACTTGAGGGTCGAATGAGCTCGAGCCGAAACCCGACTCGGAGACCGAACCCAAAATAGTTAACTAAATTTGCCCAACAGCAAAAGTGTAAGAGCCGTTGTCGCCAACTTATACCAAGAGGTCGCATCGACCAAGCGCGTAAGAGCCCACGGACCAGCCTAAAGAGCCCCAGGGCTATACTATGAATCTAAGGATTCCTCTCAACTCAAAGACCAGCTCATCTAGCTAAAATCAGGGCAAAAAGAAATGTAGGAGAAGCAAAAGCGTGAGGTTTTCTTTTGTACACATATGCGAAAAAATGCGATCTCCATCTACAAACATCTTTGAAAATGTTATATACAGATTGCAATATCTACACCCCTTCCCTAGGAGCTACGGCCTGTCGGCTTCATCTTTGCTTTCTTCAGTATCAGACAGAAGTAACCGAGCATCACGCTCATCCGCCCTCGCTCACGCCAACTCTTCCGAGAGGACAAAACCCCTAGCACGGATCTCCTCGAGAATCTTTCTTCGAGACTTGCAACGAGCATACTCTTTTGTCCTATCTTCACGGTCGAGGATCCTCCCCAACTTAGCTTGAGCATCAGCAGCGTCCTTTAAACAGATCGCCATCTCCTAGTCATCCTTAGTTCGGCTCATTGCGGCTTCAGCCCGGGCCTCAACGATCTCATCCTTGACCTTCGAAAGCTCGGACTCAAGCTTTAATCACATCTGTTTGGACCAAAGCATTGTCACAAGCTAAACGAAGTTTAACCTCAAGGGCAGAGTCTTTGCCCAGAGCACCCTCCTCCACTGAAGCCTGAGCATCCGCCTGAGCCTTCAACCCATCATACTCGCGCTTGGTTCGGCCAACTTCGTTCCAAAGGCGCTCCAGGTCCTCCGCCTTTCTCTGCAACTGAAACAAACAAAACATTAGCCTCAGGAGCTAGAAGAAAGAACATACGGTCAGTTGGAACAAAAACTACCTGCTCCTTCAAATAGCTCTCATAACTCAAGCTCCAACTCACCTCACACCATAAATATGCCAGCTCGCTTTCCCTTTCTTCGCAAAGGCTCCTAAGCGATTTCCCCTCATCTAGAGTTTTCCTCAGCCTGGCCTCACGGCAAAGCAGCTCGAACTTAAGCTTATCAAAAGCCTGTGAAGGAAAACACCATAAGGAAGGGAAGGCATGAAACTCGAGAACCTGCGCCAAAACTCATCGCATAATGAAGCCACTGGGATTCCTCGAAGGTCGAGCACACATCTGCTAGCCTGGCTCCCCGGGCTCCGAAAAAGTCGACCCCAATCGAGGCCTAGTCGCTCGGCACATATGACATCGAGTTTCGAGCATCCCTAGAAGTACCTCCGACGGAAAAAGAGGACCACAATGGAGGAGAAATCGCCTTTCCAAAACAAGAAATCACGGGCATGGCAAGCTCGGTTAATACCTCCACTCCGGGCCCCCGGTCCAGGTTCACCTTGCTTTGAGCACCATCGCGCCGCAAATGCACCTCCTGCTTATTGTTATCATTCTTTGGCCTAGAAGCCACAAACACTTCTCCCTCTCCAAAGGGACATGGCCTCGCCTTAGAAGGCTCCCCGATGCCTGCAATAACAGGGTTAGTACGCAGGAAGAGAAAGAGCTTTTCCAACCGAGAAAAGGGAAGGGAACAAATTGCACAACACATACCATGATGTTTTGCCTCCCATCGACCCCTAGAGAAAGCTCGCCACTTACGCTCGTCGAGGGTCGAGTGGGCCGCCAACTGCGGAGCCTAATTTGGCAGATTAGGGACCTCGCGCGGCGTCCATGAAATTGCTGTAGAAAAGGAAAAGACGGCACATTTATGAAGCCAGCCTCTGCCATATACAAAATAAGAAAACACGAAGTGTGCCACTTACGTGTATAATTCCATTCCTCAGGGAATGGCATATACTCCATAGGGATAATATCAACAGTCCGAACTAGGACGAATCGACCCATTCACTCCCGATCCCCATCTCCTTCGTCATCAACAAGGAAAGGCGTGGCCAACCTGCATCGTCAAGTTAACAGGCCTCGATGGTGAAAAGATCGGTACAACCTGATAAGATGGCTAAGCATGAATTCGAGCCCTGCCTTCTCCACGAAGAACCTTATCATCAGTACTATCCACCAAAATGAGGGATGAATCTGCCCCAAGGTAACCCGATATTTCCGACAGAAATCAAGCTCGACCCTATCAAGGGGGCCTAGCGTGAAGGAGTACGTATATACGTTCAAAAACCCCTCAGCATGATCCATGATGCCCTCATCAGGGGAAAGTATTTATAGCTCTACCCTTTGGGCAAGAGCGCTAATGCAGGAATAATGAAAGGCCTAACACAGAAAAAGGAAGGGTAACTACATAGAATGGTGGGATATCCAAAAGGGCGGAAACAACCCTATATATGGAAAGAGCGGCGACAATCCGCCTGCCCCAGAGGTCGATTAAACCGCTGGCTGAAGTCACTCTAGGAAGATGTGTTGGCGAGGTGGCCTCGATCACTTTACAACCGTATCGCCCATTTGACGCATGCCGTGTGATGATTCGTGGTCGGAGACCCCCACACCAAACAAGTTCCAAGGCGGTGCCCGACCTCGAGAACCTCCATCAAAAAGAAGAAAGGCTCCAAGAAGCCTTTAATATCACTATAAGTCCCGAGGTGGTACCTGACCTCAAGGACCTCCATCAAAAAGAAGAAAGGCTCCAAGAAGCCTTTAATAGCACTACAAGTCCCGAGGTGGTACCCGACCTCGAGGACCTCGATCAAAGAGAAGTTAGGCTCCAAGAACCCATTGACATCAGTGCAAGTCCCGGTGTGGTACCCAACCTCGAGGACCTCAATCGAAAAGAAGATTGGCTCCAAAAATCCATCAATATCATTACAAGTCCTGAGACAGTACCCGATCTCGAGGGCTTCTCTCATGAAGAAAATGAGCGCTTAAACTCTACTCGTATGGGTTTGGCCTCGTGGTACCACCTAAAACCGGGTGAACCCTCATCCGTAATCTATCTACAACGCCTTAAGACTATCTACGCTAGGTCCGAAACAAGCTTCCAGGTGGCCCGTATTTGAGCAAACCCCCACTCGGAGACTGCTCTTGAATGCCTAAAGGCAGTATCTATTCAACTCAAAGTCAGGGTCCCGAAGGCCCGAGTTTATCACTCCAATCCAGGCTCGGTCCAAGGAACATAAAGGGGTTCTGCGAGGAGCCGTGTTAATCGATCAAAAATCAGAAGAAATACTTGCCCTCGGGCTCGATATATGCACCAAACGATGGGGTCATGCATTCAGATTATTCACAAACATAGATGGAGGGCAATACAATATATATCAGAGGCAAATTTAAGAAACATCTTTATATTCATAAACACTTGATTACAAAAACCCTCGAGGGGTCCTTACATATGATTACAAAAGCCCACGAGGGGTCCTTACACAGAAACAAAGAAACAAAAAGGTGTACATATATGATTAAAGCCCAGAGCCTAGCCTATCTGAAAAAGAATCATCTGACTCAAGTTCAGAGTCTGAAGCTTGGAGAAGAACGTGGGTCTTCTGAATCAGACAAATATCAAGAAACTCCTAAAGAGGTAAATACATGCTATGTTTTTTCTGATGTAGTGGAGAAAGTAGATGATAGGTTTGTGTTAGTGGGATCTGTGAGAGATGTAAGTGAGGGAGAATCAAAGAAGAAGGGAAAGAAAAAGAAAGGTGAAATTCTTGCAATTTGTGGAGGAGTTGAGGAGAGTGGCAACAAGCCAGGGGGAAGTGAATCCGGAGAAGCTGCTGAAGGTCTTGTGAACCTGAGTGAACAACAAGATGAACCTAGTTCATCTGTGGAAGAAACCTTGGCTGACATTCTGAAGAAAGTTGGAGAAAGCTATGATCCCAAGAAGCGCAAAGCTTCTTCTCAACAGGCTCCAACTGCCTCTAAGCCAACAAAGAAGAGCAAGGTGTCATCTCCTAATTCTACTGTCCCTTCAGCACCAAAGGTGAAAGCTACCAGAAGCAGGGTAAGGCAAAGCGAGGCTGAGTTGCAGAAAGCCTTAGAGGCAAGCAAGAAAAAGAACAAAGAAAAGGGAAAAGCTAAAGTTCTGGAAAGTTCTGTGGCTGCAGAAGAAGAGGAGGAAGAGATGGAACTGGTCCATCAGGAGAGAGGTACAACTGAGGAGGTTCCCACTCCTAAACCTAAGAAATCCAAGACTTCTACCAAGAAGTCTTCAGAATCTATCTCTGCTAAACCCTCCCTGGCAAAAAGAACCAGGTCTGCAGTTAAAGGAAAACAAGTGAAAGTTCTTGAAGAAGAAGAAGCTTGGAGTAGAGAAGAAGAAGAAGAAGAGGAATCTGAGAAAGAGTAGGACAGGTTTATCCTTTTTGGAAAAAGAAAAATATTGAAAGGAAGAATTCTGAAAGACCTAGAGGAGCCAGGCATGAAAAGATTGGTTGATGCACTGAAAGCACAGGGTTGGAAGGACATGGTTCTTCAACTGGATGGCAGGCTTGCAAGAAAAGAACTGATAGAGTTTATGGCGAATGCCACAGTGGTGGATGGGGTTGTTACAAGCCTGGTGAGAGGAGTAGAGGTGCAGTTTGATGCACCTAAGTTAGGAAGTATTCTAGACATACCCTGTGAGGGATATGATGATTATACTAGGCAAAGGTGGCCTTGTCTAGATTCTCTCCCTTCTGCTCTCCAAATCACCCGGAATTTCTGTGATACCAAGTCTGCTGAAGTAGTGCCTGAGGCTAGGTTTGTGCAAAAGAGTGAGATGAAGCCTGAGCACAAGGTGCTATTTGAATTTGTGAACAAGTGTCTGCTGCCCAGACAGGAGAGAAGGCACACTGCAAATTATATGGACCTGGTCCTTCTGGAGTGTCTTGTGACAGGAAAACAGATTAACTGGCCTAGTTTCATTGTCAAGCTGCTGGATAGAGTGATAAATGGCTCCAAGGCCCATGCCACTCCTTATGGGTTTATACTGACAACTGTCTTGGCCAAGTTAGATGTGCCATTGAAGAAGTGGGAGATGGCCTCCAGCAAAGAGCACTTTGGGATCAAAACTCTGCAGGCTTGTGATTATCTGTTAAGTGTAACCCCAGTTGAACCTGGTTCATCCGTGAAGACTCCTGTGAACAGCAAAGTTAGGGCATTGGTTCTAGAATGTGGAACAAAAGATGCAGAAATTGTTAGGCTCCAGGCTCGCATTGCTGAACTGGAAAGTGAAAGAAATGGCCTCAAAGATGAGCTAGCAAAGGAAAAAGAAAAGAGTGAAGGGATGCTCCAAACAATGCTTATTCTTCTTCAATCCCAACCCTCTAGTTCCTCCAAGCCCTAGAACCAGTTTAGAAACTCCTTCAGTGAC